>NW_006777107.1:1122611-1155531 GCF_000442215.2 Lipotes vexillifer
GGCACGTGGGATCTTCCTGGACCGGGGCACGACCCCGTGCCCCCTGCATCAGCAGGCGGACTCTCAACCGCCGCGCCACCAGGGAAGCCCTCACTCATGACATTTTTGGCAAATTAAGTGTCTAAATTATTCCTTAGAAATAAAGTGAAGTAAAAACTTATAGGAAACAGCTCATCTAATTGGGCAAAGAGCAAACTGGAGTTGTCTGGAGGAGAAGCATGTCCTCAGAGGGCCATCTGTGCTCCCTCATTTTTCTTCCCCTCTTAACTTGATTTTGCATAAGCACAGTTTCCCTGCTTAATCAGGAGGTTTTCAACTGCCATATGACCTACAGCCAATACCGCAGTACTTATCTTTTCTTCCTATACATATAACTTGTCTTTATAACACAGCATCTTACCTGCACCCCATTTACCAGCTGCTTGTGGGTGAAGTTAGGTAAGAGCCTCCTGGAGTCTTCTGTGTCTTCAAGCAGCTAGGTTTCCTTGGATGCCATGACATCCTGTGCTCTGCCACTTAGTAGCTGCGTGACCTTGGGTGAGTTACTTAACATCCTTGTACTTCAGTTTTCCTTATCTATAAATAAGGATGATAAAGTACTTGTCTTATAGGGCTTTTGATGAGAAAATACTTGTTAAGCACTTTGTCAATGATGACAGGAATTATTATGATAATGATGAAAATGAAGAAAATATTCCTGGACCACTTAAACAGATTTTCAACTATATCTCTTAATTTGTCTGGGTCCCAGGAGTGTCAGTGGAGAGAACTTGGCTCATGGCCATATTTGGTGTTTAGTCATATACAGAAATGTTTGATGTACTCATGGGAGGATGGGTTTAGGGAAACCAGATTAAAGGGAGGGCAATGGGATCTCTGAAATAAAAATCTTTATAAGGGAGTAGGGAGTTTGTTATGCTTAGGTCACTTAGGTCAAAGTCCGAGTTAGAAGGTAAAAGAAGGTTCTAAATACAATGTGTGGCTGCATGTAAACCTACCCTGACCTAGCTAGCATCAACCCGCCAGACTGCTATGTATGAAAGAATTATATCTTTAGGGGTCCAAAGAACTCTGCTGTAGAAATCCCTCGAAAGAGCTTAACAGGAAAGAGGGAAGGAATCATTAATTGGTCACTGCCTTCTGGGAGCTCACAATCAAGAACAGACATACATGTAAGGGAACTATAGATGGAGCAAAAGAAACATGAATGTATAAAGTATTGATCTATTTACATGATATGTAAATTAAAGGTAAAGGTACTTTAGAAATGAAGCCCATATGATGAGTGCCATAAAATTACCAAATGAATATTAGTTATGGTGAAAGACAGAAGTCAGCTCTCATTTGGAAGAAGTGAGCTTGAAATTTATTTTAGAGCTTGGGACAATTTTATTTTAGGGCTTAACCTATTTTAGCTTATCATTGGAGGCTGGATCAAGGGAAAGGTTCCCAGATCTTATGGGTTGAATTGTGTCCCTCAAAAAGATGTGTGGAACAATGTTCATTGCAGCACTGTTTACAATAGCCAGGACATGGAAGCAACCTAAGTGTCCAGTGACAGATGAATGGATAAAGAAGATGTGGCACATATATACAATGGAATATTACTCAGCCATAAAAAGAAACAAAATTGAGTCATTTGTAGTGAGGTGGATGGACCTAGAGTCTGTCATACAGAGCATCAGAAAGAGAAAAACAAATACCGTATGCTAACACATATATATGGAATCTAAAAAAAAATGGTTCTGATGAACCTAGGGGTAGGACAGGAATAAAGACACAGATGTAGAGAATGGACTTGAGGATACAGGTAGGGAGAAGGGTAAGCTGGGACGAAGTGAGAGAGTAGCACTGAAATATATGAACTACCAAATGTAAAATAGCTAGCTAGTGGGAAGCAGCTGCATAGCACAGGGATGTCAGCTTGGTGCTTTGTGCCCACCTAGAGGGGTGGGATAGGGAGGGTGGGAGGGAGGCATAAGAGGGAGGGGAAAAGGGGATATATGTATACGTATAGCTGATTCACTTTGTTATACAACAGAAACTAACACACCATTGTAAAGCAATTATACTCCAATAAAGATGTTAAAAAAAAACAGTTAAAAAAAGAAAAGATATGTGGAAGTCCTAACCCCTAGCACCTATAAATGTGACTTTGTCTGGAAATAAGGTCTTTGTAGATGTAATTAAGTTAAGATAAAGTAATTAGGATGGGTACTAATCCAGTATGATTACTGTCTTTGGAAGAAAAGGAAAACATCACATGAAGAGAGACACACAGGGTGAATGCCGTGTGATGATAGAGGCAGAGATTGGAGTGATGCAGCTGTAAACCAAGGAACACCAGGGATTAATGGCCATCACTAGAAGGTAGAAAGAGGCAAGAAAGGCTTCTACTCGGAGGCTTGGAGCACAGCCCTGCCAACACCTTGATTTTTGTACTTCTAGCCTCCAGACTGTGGGAGAATAAATTTCTGTGGTTTTAAGCCACCCAGTTTATGGTACTTTGTCATGGCAGCCCTAGAAACAAATATACTCAGGTATGCTTTCAGCAGTAAGTACTGTCACCATCAATTTACCACTAAATAGTGTTCTTTTTAGGCAGCTAGTCATAGCTTTTTTAAAAGTCATTTTTAAAACCTTGAATGTGCCCTCATAAATAAATTTTCAGTTAATAGTTGCTCTTGATAACCATGTTAAAATCTATTCTGTGTATTTAGGTCTTCTGTCCATTTTTTAATTGGATTGTTTGTTTTTTTTGATATTGAGCTCCATGAGCTGTTTGTATATTTTGGAGATTAATCCTTTGTCTGTTGTTTCATTTGCAAATATTTTCTCCCATTCTGAGGGTTGTCTTTTTGTCTTGTTTATGGTTTCCTTTGCTGTGTAAAAGCTTTTAAGTTTAATTAAGTCCCATTTGTTTATTTTTGTTTTTATTTCTGTTACTGTAGGAGGTGGGTCAAAAAAGATCTTGCTGTGGTTTATGTCAAAGAGCGTTTTTCCTATGTTTTCCTTTAAGAGTTTTATAGTGTCTGGTCTTACATTTAGGTCTTTAATCCATTTGGAGTTTGTTTTTGTGTATGGTGTTAGGTAGTGTTCTAATTTCATTCTTTCACATGTAGCTGTTCAGTTTCCCCAGCACCACTTATTGAAGAGGCTGTCTTTTCTCCATTGCATGTTCTTGCCTCCTTTGTCATAAATTAGGTGACTATATGTGCGTGGGTTTATCTCTGGGAATTCTATCCTGTACCATTCATCTATATTTCTGTTTTTGTGACAGTACCATACTGTCTTGATTACTGTAGCTTTGTGGTATAGTTTGAAGTCGGGGAGCCTGATTCCTCCAACTCTGTTTTTCTTTCTCAAGATTGCTTTGGCTATTCAGGGTCTTTTGTGTTTCCGTATGAATTGTAAAATTTTTTGTTCTAATTCTATGAAGAATGCCATTGGTAGTTTGATAGGCATTGCATTGACTCTGTAGATTGCTTTGGGTAGTATAGTCATTTTCACAATATTGATTCTTCCAATCTAAGAATATGGTATATTTATCCATCTATTTATCAAAGGAATCTTTGATTTCTTTCATCAGTGTTTTATAGTTTTCTGAGTACAAGTGGAAGACCTAAATAGACATTTCACCAAGGAAGACATACAGATGGCCAAGAGGCACATGAAAAGATGCTCAACCTCACTAATTATTAGAGAAATGCAAATCAAAACTACAATGAGGTATCACCTCACACCAGTCAGAATGGCCAATATCAAAAAATCTAGAAACAATAAATGCTGGAAAGGGTGGGGTGAAAAGGGTACCCTCCTGCACTGTTGGTGGGAATGTAAACTGATACAACCACTATGGAAAACAGTATGGAACCTCCTTAAAAAACTAATAATAGAACTATCATATGACCCAGCAATCCCACTACTGGGCATATACCCTGAGAAAACCATAATTCAAAAAGAGACATGTACCACTATGTTCATTGCAGCACTATTTACAATAGCCAGGACATGGAACCAACTTAAATGTCCATTGACAGATGAATGGATAAAGAAGATGTGGCACATATATACAATGGAATATTACTCGGCCATAAAAAGAAACAAAATTGAGTCATTTGTAGTGAGGTGGATGGACCTAGAGTCTGTCATACAGAGTGAAGTAAGTCAGAAAGAGAAAAACAAATACCATATGCTAACGCATATCTATGGAATTAAAAAAAAAAAAAAAGAAGAGGTACTGATAGTTGCAGAGCAGGAATAAAAACGTAGGCATAGAGAATGGACTTGAGGATGCAGGGTGGAGGGGGGAAGCTGGGGCAAAGTGAGAGTAGCATGGACATATATACACTACCGAATGTAAAATAGCTAGTGGGAAGCAGCAGCATAGCACAGGGAGATCAGCTTTGTGCTTTGTGATGACCTAGAGGGGTGGTATAGGGAGGGTGGGAGGGAGGCTCAAGAGGGATGGGGTATGGGGACATATATATGCATACAGCTGACTCACTTTTGTGTACAACAGAAACTAACACAGTATTGTGAAGCAATAATACTCCAATGAAGATCTATTAAAATAAAATAAAATAAATAAAAATAAAAATAAAAACCATGGCAACAGCAAAAAAATCTATTCTGTGTCTGGCAAAGAGACTTTATTTAATAATTTTTTGCTGGTCAGCCTATAGTCTCTCCGTTTACACTGCCACTTATTTCTACCTCAAGGGTGTTTGGTCTTCAGTTGCCCATTCTAATGTACCTACCATTTTAATCTACAGTCCACTGCATGTTGGGTCTATTCCATCCTGGTGTAGTAAGTACAGGCAGTTCTGTGTTCATGTTGTTTCTTATGTTTCCATAAGCAAAATATTTCATTACTGTGGGTTTTCCTTCTAGTTCTGACATTTTAGGAGGAGTTCTTGATTATTTAAGGTTTTCTCACACTTTTTTTTTTTTTCTTGCGGTACGCGGGCCCCTCACCGCTGCGGCCTCTCCGGTTGCGGAGCACAGCCTCCGGACACATAGGCTCAGTGGCCGTGGCTCAGCGGCCGGGGCTCACGGGCCCAGCCGCTCCGCGGCATGTGGGACCTTCCCGGATTGGGGCACGAACCGGTGTCCCCTGCATCGGCAGGCAGACCCTCAACCACTGCGCCACCAGGGAAGCCCTCTCACGCTTTTAATGAAAAAGCAAATGTAGGGTGGGCTTATTCAGTCAGGTCCCATGTAAGGCATTATAAATGAAGCCCACTCCAAGCTAGGAACCCTATATTTGCTTTTAATCTTTGATGCTTTTGCAGGTCATTAACTTACGAGTTCTCACTTTGTCACTGTAAGATAAGCATAAAACAAAGACTGCTTTTCTTTGGAGACTGAGCATCATCTTCAGCCCCAGAGACTCTTAAGGCTTTATCTGAATCTGTAAAAATTAATAAACAGAAACCTCAATTAAATACAGTTGGGAGACCAGAGGGGGAGCTCCCATGCCCTGCAATGATAGTAAAGCCCTGCTGGTAGAAGAAAGACTCTTCTTCCCTGGAAAGACTCAGCCAATGAAACAGCACAGACTCCTCCCAACTTCCTTTTCCCCTCTATAAAAGAGTTCTTCCCTTGCCCTGCAGGGACCTGCCTGTGGCTTGCCATGCCTGCAGACCCCAAATTGTGATTCTCTACTGATCCCAAATAAACTCCTCTTTGCTGAGAAATATCTGGCAGTCTGTTTCAGGTCAACAAACCGTTAACTCTTATCAGGGTGTCCTTTAGGAAGCCATTGCTCTGGTTCTTTCACATTCAAGTTTTCATCACATCTGTTATGCAAAAATTGAGGCCTGCTTCAGTCAAAAGTAGACTGAATTTTGCCTCCAGTTGTTCTTCCCTTTTCAGCCTTCCTTTTCTACCAGCAACTTCTTACCCCTCTTACCTCTTGAGAGCTGGTTTCTCTTTGAAAATCTGACAAACTAACACAGCCAACAGAGTAATCAGAATTAATTTTCACATGGGATAAATCTTCCTAGGTGCTTTTTAACAAGGATTTTAATAAATATAATATGCTAACTTTAATGGTAGGAAGAACAGGCCTTAAGAGGTAGGGAAGATTATTTTCTGTTTTGTTTTGAGCAGGAGAGACCTCATGGTACAGTTTAGATGTACATTTTATTTTAGGTTTTCAGA
Source organism: Lipotes vexillifer (assembly GCF_000442215.2). Taxonomy (NCBI): domain Eukaryota; kingdom Metazoa; phylum Chordata; class Mammalia; order Artiodactyla; family Lipotidae; genus Lipotes; species Lipotes vexillifer. Next base: position 1,128,777 of record NW_006777107.1, read on the forward strand.
TATTTTTAGAGGATAAAAGTAGAAAAAAGAGGCTTGTATTTATAGTGCGCTTTTCCAGTTAACACTGACTGTCCAGTGCAATGGTTCTAGCATTTTCAGGCTCCACCAAAAGAACATCAAGCATCTCCCTTCCTTTTGGTGTTTGCTTGGTTGCTCTGTATTTCCAAGGACTATCAGAAGAATTGATTTGTGCACTTGGTTCAGGAATTCCAAAACAACCCAGAGCTCTCATAATAAGCAGACTGCTGGCTATTTTTTCAATCAAAGCAAGAATAAGATGCATGCAAAATAAAAGATTTTGTTAGCTGGCCATTTTCAAAGTGGCAAATGGAGGGGAGAGGCACTGTGCTGACAAACAGTTCTCAAAACTGTGTGATTTCCAAGTCTTGGAGCTTTGATCAAAATTAATTAATAATCAAAATTATTAATCAAAATTATTAAATCAAAATTTTCAGAATATATAATTTCTATTTTTCCATCATTCCTTTCTGGTAAATACTGAAGAGTAATAGTGTATGACATCTTTTATTGATGCTTTTTAAATGATGATTTGGAAACACAACTTATTTTTTATAATGCATGTTTGTTGGGTTGTTGAATGCATTTATTTTTAGCTTCTTCGTTTTCTCTATCAACAAATGTTTATTAGTGACATTTTATAACATTCCAGGATGAGTGCTAGAGGTGCAAAGATAAAACATAGTTTCAGACCTCAAGGATTTCACAATACGGTATCAAGATAATAAATAATTATCATATTGCTTGAAAAGTAAAATAACAAAAGTATGTGTATGTTAAAGAGGCCACATAGAACAAAAGGACCAATGTGGATTTGGTAGACTGGAGAAGATTTTGCAGAAGAGGAGATCCTTGAGTTGGGTATTAAAGGCAGATTATGAGTTTAACATACAGATGAGAAGTGTATAGGCCGGTGGAGGGCATTTCCAGAAGGAGGAATATTCTGTACCAGAGCAAAAAGGCGGAATTTGGAAGCCATTTGAAAGTCATTTTGGAATGGTTGGAGCACAGGAGCATCTGTGAACTGTGATGCACACAGAAGGCAGGGGCCCAATCGCAGAGGAACTTACTAAGGTATCTAAGAAAACGTGGAAATTCTGACGGCTGTTATCTGAAATTTGTGTATTAGAAAAATTGGATACTGGATTTAAGAATGATGAAACTGGAGGCAGAGAGAACAATTAGGAGACTATTTATAATGTTAAGGTAAATAATGATGAGATCCCGAGGTTAGGTAGTAGACATGTGTGGGAGAAGACAAGATAGAAATAAGAGATGTTTAAGAGACAGAATTTAACAACTAGTTGGGCCTTGGGAAAGAGAAGAAAAGGCATTTAGGTAAAGCAGAAGGAATGGGTTAAGTAGCAAAAACTGAATCAAGTAGAGGATGATATTCCATAATACGTGAGTCTCAGCTTTGTACATGGGTAGAGCAATAACAACTACTGTTCACTCATTCATTCACTCATTTGACATATTTTTGGGAGTCTGTTGTATGTCAGCCTCTGTCTAGGTTCTAAGGGTATAGAGATGAATAAGGGAGATCTATCATTGCTTTCCTGGAGTCTATAATCTAGTGGAGGGGAGACAGATATAATACAGAAGTAAACATATAGATAAACAAGATAATTTCAAATGGCTATAAATAATAAAAGAAAATAAAGCAGGGTTATGTGATAGCGCATGACTGACGGGGTGAGTGCTATTTTGGACTGGGTGATCAGGGAAGGTCCCTCTGAGAATGATGAGAAAGGACCAGACATGAAAAAATCTGAGGCAGAGAGTTCTAGGCAGAGAAAAAAACTAGGGCGGGCTTCCCTGGTGGCTCAGTGGTTGAGAGTCTGCCTGCCGATGCAGGGGACACGGGTTCATGCCCCGGTCCAGGAAGATCCCACATGCCACAGAGCGGCTGGCCCGTGAGCCATGGCCGCTGAGCCTTGCACGCGTCTGGAGCCTGTGCTCTGCAACGGGAGAGGCCACAACAGTGAGAGGCCTGCGTACTGCATAAAAAAAAAAACAAAAAAAACTAGGGCAAGATGCTGATGGGGAAACAAGCTTCGAGGAAAGCAGGAAGGCTGGTGAGGCGGGAGAGTAGTGTGCTACAGGGGATGAGTAGAATGAGAGGGGGTGGAGAGGAAGCTGAGGCTCAATCACGTAAGCCTTCATGAACCATGGTAAACAACTGAGGCTTTATTCTAAGTGCAACAGAAATCCATTAGAAGATTTTAGACGTGAAAGTGATGTGACATGATTTATTTATTTATAAAAATAAATTTATTTTTTAAAATAAATTTATTTTATTTGTTTTTGGCTGTGTTGGGTCTTTGTTGCTGCATGCGGGCTTTCTCTAGTTGTGGCGAGCAGGGGCTACTCTTCATTGTGGTGCGTGGGCTTCTCACTGCCATGGCTTCTCTTGTTTCAGAGCATGGGCTCTAGGCGAGTGGGCTTCAGTAGTTGTGGCACGTGGGCTCAGTAGTTGTGGCTCGTGGGCTTAGTTGCTCTGTGGCATGTGGGATCTTCCCAGACCAGGGCTCAAACCCATGTCCCCTGCATTGGCAGGTGGATTCTTAACCACTGTGCCACCAGGGAAGTCCCACGACATGATTTATGTTTTCAAAAGTTCATTCTGGATGCCATGGAAGAATGGATTGTAGTGGAATCTTGGAGACCATCTGAGCAGTAGTCCAGTAAAGCAGTGATGGGGTCTTGGGGTTTGGCAGCACAGATGAAAGAGTTTGTGGATATATTTTGGAAATAGAGTTGATAGTGTGTGCTGGAAGGTAGGATTTTGGTAGAGTACCATTGGGTGGATGATAACACCATTTTACTAAGATGGCAGAAGACTTGAGGAGTGGGGGAGGTCAAGAGTTCTATTTTTTATCTGTTAAACTTGAGGTGCTTATCACGTGAAGATGTCAAGGAGGTGCTGAATGTATTACTTTGGAGTTCAGGGGAAGATGGAAATTTGGGAGTGTACAGATGTATTTAAAACAATAGGACTGGATAACATTACTTTGGAGAGAGTGAGGCCACAAAAGGAAAGGGTCTCTAGGACTGAACCTGAGATATTGAGTTTGAGCTGGGAAAAGGATCCAGCAAAGGAGACTGAGAAGGAGCTTTCCATGATACATATAGGCAGGAAACCAGAATGGTATGGTGTCACTGAAGCCAAGAGAAGAAAGTTAATCAATGAGGGAGAAGTGATCACCTGGGTCAAATGCTGCAGAGAAGGGGTGCAAAACTGAGGACAGATTTAACACCACTGATGATTTGACAAGAGGAGATCCAGTGGAATTGTAGGGATGGGAAACTTGCTTAGAGTCAAGGAGAGAAATGAGGTATGAAAGTAGAGGTGGTGTCTTTCAAGACATTTTACGGTGCAGTGAAGGTAAAGGAATTTAATGTTGCTACTATTTGCTGAGCACCATCCTGTGCTAGGCATTTTTTGCATATATTATTTATAATTTTCACAACAACTCTACCAGGTAGGTATTTTAATTTTCATTGTTTAGATAATCAAGCAGAAGATGAAAAGAACAAGAAACTTTCTTAAAGCCACATAACTTGGTGATGAGAGAGCGGGAATTCAAGCCCAGGTCTGTCTTGGTCCAAGTTCTATCTCATTCCAGTTCATCATATCCCCACCAGAGTAGCAGATCACTCCATAGGCATAACTTTCCAGAACCTAAGAAATCCCTCTCAATTTCTGGCCCGAAATATTTTTCCTGAAAAAATATTTCCTGAAAATTACAATGCTCCTGAAATTTCACTAATAGGGATTTTAAAAATCCATTCTTGATAGTTTTCAGGCTTCTGTTATTGATTAAAATGTCAATAACCAAAGGAAAACTAATATTCAACAGCTTAATGTGGATTCCTATGGTTTTAAGTACTGTCAAGACATCCCAACTTTTTTTCTTCAACCTAGAACTTTCCTTTGTGCTCTGGGTTCACACTTCCAACTTGACATTTGATTGCCTTACAGGCATTTAAAAATCAACATATCCCAAATAGTAGTCTTGACTTTCAGAACCCCTCTTCCAATTCCCCACAACAGAGCAAGTAAATAGTGAGACAGTCCTTTCAGTTGTTTATTGCAGAAACCTCGTACTCATCTTCTAATTCTCTTTCCTTATCCCTCTCATCAGATCCATCAAGTTATGCCGGTTCTGCCTTTAAGGGAGACCTTTAATCTTTCTTCCCTTGTCCATCTTCAGGATCCCACCTTTAATTCTACTACACCATCCAAGATGGGTCTCTCCTACTTTATCTTCTCACTTATTGCTATTAATTTCCTTCTAGCACTTATGCTGTGCTCTTATCATTTGGTTTAATTTTTGTTTACTGGTTTATCTTTTGTTTATATCTCTCCTCTAGAATGTAAATTCCATAAGGACAGGGACTTCATTTCAATTACATTGTATTCCCATTGTTTATCATGATTAGCACAATGCTAGGCACATGGTAGATGCTCAACAAATATATTAGTACTTGAATGAAAAGATGGATGAATAAATAATTTCCATGTGGTTGGCAGGGACTCAAGGTAAGGAAATAGCCCCAGCCAACTGTGGTTGAAAAAAAAATGTGGCAAAATCCATGGTCATCAAATTCAGGCTCTCCAGTGGTTTTGAGGCACAGAGGCAAACGGGGTTGGCTCCCTGCCAGTGGCACAATTTCCTTCTTTCCATTACTCTTCTCTGACGTGGCAGTAATACAAACAACAGCTTATTGTTTGGTAGTTCACAAAGCACATGCAGGTATGTTACTTTCATAACCTGCGAGATGGGGACTAGATTTTACAGATGCGAAGTTTGAAGAATAAGAGAATATGTCATAGAGTTGCTAAGAGCTGAAACCAGTGTTGGGCCTGCATCTCTGATTCTGGGTCTCCTATGCATTCCACATGCTACACTTATATTTTCTATCTAAGGGACATCATCCCCACCTTCAAAGTACAGCAGTCTTGCAAGGTCAATGCCAGGTGATTTTGCCTAACTATAAACCCTTCTGTTGAAAAGGGACATCTACTTTAGAATTTTACCTAGGATGCATCTTGCTCATTTCTAAAAACTAGGAAAGAAACCAAAAATTGTAATGATTTATAACTTACTGAGATTTTTACATACAATGATCTCAGTCCTCAAAATGACCTAGGGAAATAGGTAGAATAGGTTTATTATCCTGATGTTCCAGATAAGTTATCTGAATCTTAGGAAGGAAAGGGCTCAGGGTTACCCATTTACAGAACACTGATTAAAAGCATGGATTCTTGGAGGAACCCTGCCTGTTTGATTTCTAGTTCAACTAGCTATGCAATCTTGGGCAGGTTCCATAACTCTCTGTGCCCAAGTTTCCTCATCTATAAAACAGGGATAATAATAGTATGTACCTCATCAGGTTATTGTGAGGATTATATCTGTTAATCCATGCAAAGCATTTTGTGTAGTGTCTGGCACATAGTAAGCTCTCAATAAACACTGGCTATTAAAAAGTAACTGAGCCAGGCCTTGGCCCTATTTGTCTGGCTCCAATTCTAGTGGTCTTCCTATCATTCAAGTTAGTCTGCATCTTAGAAAAACAAGTTGAAATAAATTTCTTTTGAAATGCTCTTTTCAGGAGCATCTGAGCCAAAGATGTTTTGTTTAGATTTTTACTTAACTCATGACTGGATTGCGGAGCAGTGATAAGAACTTAGTGTTGTTACATCTTATGAAATCACTGCATAGAATATAATTTTGGCAGAGGGTATGCTGAGGATCCTAATATAAACATAAAGAATTGCTCTTTTTCATTTTAATTTTCTTTTCCAGATTTTCAGATCTGGAGCAAATGTGCCATGTCTTTTTGTTATGAAACATGCTCGGATTTACTGGGTGTCAAAAGAGAAAACTTCTCGTTCAACTTCAAATATTTAACACAATATTAGAGGATGCCCCAACTATTTATTACTTTTCTGTGTGTTTAGGGCTGTATCCTAGAAGAATAAAAGGCTGGCATATTAGATTATACATTATATATGAGAATATTTTTTGCAGCATAGTTTCTAATACTAAACAAAACAAAACAAAAAACCTGGAAACAACCTGAATGCCCAGGAGGAAGGATATGATTAAGTGAATTTAGAAACACCCATTCTAAAGAATATTAGGCAATAAAAAAGACTGAGCTATATACTAGAGGAATACCTGTGATATATTGCTAAGTGAAAATAAATCATGTTGCAGATTATGTACATAGAATGATCCTATTTTTGTTTAAAACCTCTAAAATCAACATATATGTATATTTTTCGGTAAGTATGAGAGGCATGAAGATATGAAAGTGACAGTATCTATTGGAACAGGGTAGTACTGGAGAGGATTGCTAGAATCTTCAAGAATGCTACCTTTTAAAAAACTACATCTGACATTATTTTACACACAGGAAGCATACATTACTTATATAATAAAAAGTCTAACAAGAACAAATTAAAAAAATGGTTTTCTTTAGCAGTGGCCAACTTACACATTCACTCTCCTGAAGCCCACTGAGGAAACATTGATAAGATGCCCGGAGGCACCCAGCAGTGAAGCTGTCTATCCTGTTTAGAAATCAAACCTCTGACCTTAGTCTCAATAGTACGAAGCTCCAAATGAATTAATACCCCCTGTTTATACATAATCATAGCAAATTGTAAAAATATACACTGATACAGGATCACACATGTCCTTAATTAAGCATGAGTTAATTATTTAATTGTTAGCCTCTTAATTCATAAAAGTTATGATACTTGAATTTCAGTATATTGTGAAGCTAGAACTATAAAATCTCAACCTCAGGTATAATAAATGTAATTGGCTTTTTTCCTCTGATTTACCGGTGTTCTTTAAAATTTGTGTTTGATGTCATTTAAGCCATATCTGCTATTGTCACAACTGACTATAGGTTTCAAATTAGTAAAGTCTTTGAAATATGACTCTGCTCAGTAGAAAGGAATCTGCAGCACTTGGCATAAAGATTATAATCTTTGGCCTTTCTGTGGCAAGATTTACAACTGTGACCTTAGGCTCTACACTCTTGTGGAGTGTAGTCACTTTAAGTTACCAGTGATGATTGCTTTGAGTTACTAGGTCAGTGTGAATTGTCTAATATGTCAGATTCGTGCTTGCCAAGGGCTGGGCAGTATTAGGGACATGAGACAAAGCGAATTTTAATGTCTGTAGAAGGCAGTGCTCTGATATACGAGCGGCATCAGTAACAGTGAATTTCCACGGCAGGAGACTTTTAACACCAGTTCTTAACCTCTTCCATGCTATTCATTCTTTAATTCATGAAATATTATGAGTTCACTTTCAATTAGGTGAAAAAGTCTGAAACTACCCGGTTAAAGAGATAAAAAGAAAGAGTTAAAAGCTAGCTCTATCTTAGAGCCAACCTTTTCCTAGTATGACAAAAAGAGAGAGTTGTATGAGGGATGATGCAAAGCTGCAAACAGCGCCCTCCAATTCTGTTAACGCACCACTACCTAGAAGTTGAACTTAAGCCTTCGTCCTGCCGCAGTTCTAAAATGAATACTTTGTTTAAAATTCAGAACTATATCTGGATGACAAGCAATAAAGGCGGTGGAAGAATTTGCTTTTTAGTAGTCAGACGTTGCCTAGTTTTTAACAGGAAGTCGCGCACGGTATCTGAAACCAGACCTTTCTTTGATACACTGCACTTAAATATGTTACAAACACTAGATGGCACTCTAGGGTCACTTTTCTAGTGTCTTCCTCCAGTACCAAGTTCCTCCAACCTTAATTCCCTCCTTTAAAAAGAGCAAACATGCTATTTAAACAAAGGTCCCTGTAGTTGCTCTGTAGTTCTGTTTTTATATTTATAGTCATGTAATCAATATGTTGGAAGAGTAATTAATTTTTAACCTCAGTCCACGGGGAGATCAAATGTTAGTGGAGTTAATGGATGGAACAGACTTCATTATTCTAAAGTAACACTAATGATAAGGCAGGGAAGAAAGTGGAGGGTTGTAAACAATTGTGTCATCAAACACCATCATAAAGCAACAGTGCAATGTGATCACGGGGTGCTGACCTATTGTCACTCTCCATCAGTGCAGCTGTAGTTTCCTCTTCAGTTAACTAGACAAAATTGAAATAGTCTCCTAATAGAGCTTTTAAAATATTTCTTTTCCAATCAATGCTGTTGGAGTTATTATTTCCAAATAACAGTTCTGATTTTGTTGCCCCTCTGTTTTGAAAGCCTTTTGTCATTCCCCATTCCCTAACACCTTAAGGTGATATTAAAGGCCTTTGATGATTTGAGTCCTCTGTGCTCCTGGAGCATACACCCTAGCTCCAGGAGAGCCATGTGAGTCTTCAGCCACAATATTTTTGCAGTGCTATGTGCCTGACTGTGTATTATGTTCTTCCAAGAGAGGTAACAACCCAGTGCAGCTTCTGTACTGCATCATATCCGTGGGCATGGAGGGTTCTGGATGGGCTCATTCGCAGGACAGGAGTGGGGTGGCACGGCCAGAGATGAGAGGCTGGAAGCCAAAAAGGACAACACCCACACTCTTTTATCCTGATTGTATCCTCCCATCACCCAACCCCATCTTGGAATTTCCAAACACTTCCCAGAATCATGAGAGAATAAGAAAGATTGTTATGTTGCAGGCAGTGGAGGCTTACAGTCAATCATGCACCAAGGCCTCTTATCAATAGACACATTATTATGTCTTTCCCAAATATTATTATGGTCAAATGAATCTCTCTTGTTCCTTAACCATTCTTGTACTTTGCTGACTTCTTTGCTGATATGACTCTCTCTGTTTGGAATATCCTTTTCTGGTCTAGCCATCTGGGCCCAATTCACATGCATCTTCTTTTACAAAATCTTCTTTAGCTCCTTCTAGCATAATGAATTGCATTATATCTGAACTCTCAGATTTCTTAATTTATATGCCTATTACAGTAATCTGTTGCAGTTAGGATTTCTGTCCTTATTTTTCTTTTCTAATAAAATTGTAAATTATATGAGAATTTGTAAATCTTTGTATCTCCTACACTGTTTAACCAAGTGCCTCATACAACGCTGACAGTCCATAAATGTTGAATTTACTGAAATTAGATAGAATAAAACTGGATCAAAGGACCCAGGGTGGATGGCTGTGTCTTTTTCTTGGATTAATCATTAAAAGAGGATGATTAAATGGTTTATTCCATAAAAAACACTGGTTGATACTGGTCTTGTAGACACACTGTGTAAGAAACTATTAGTTGCCTATCAACATCCATTCTCCCCTTATTCCTTAACAGAATTCTGGTTTTTAGCTCGGCCATTGCTGTGAAAAAATAAAGGACTACATTTCCCAGTCACCCCTTGCATCTAGCTGTAGCTCTAAGGCTACATTCTGGCTGAATTTAGCAGTAGAACAGTTTTGCAGGCCTTTCAGGGATGTTCTTAAAGAATGCTGATTCACATGGACATAGAGAACAGACTGGTGGTTGCCAAGGGGTAGGGGGTGGGGGAAGGATGGAGTGAAAGACTGGGGTTAGCAGATGTAAGCTTTTATATATAGAATGGATAAACAACAAGGTCCTACTGTATAGCACATAGAACTATATTCAATATCCTATGATAAACCATAATGGAAAAGAATATAAAAAAAGAATGTGTATATATATATGTGTGTATAACTGAATCACTTTGCTGTACAGCAGTAATTAACACAACATTGTATATCAACTATATTTCAATTAAAAAAAAGAATGCTGATTCTGAAACTCAGGAAGCCATTTGCACCACAAAGGAGACCTTGAGGATAGAAGCCATGCACGGGGATGGCAGAGCAGAAAGACTGGAGCCTGGGTCCCTGACAACATCTTGCAGCCTCTATCCCAGTCCTCCACTACCTGTATCCCAACCTGTTTTGTGTAAAGGAAGGAAACTCTTTTCTCATTTAAACCACATTGTTTTGGGGTTTTCTGAACTTAATCCTGATGCACAGAATCTAGATTAATTGTGGACCATTACTTTTTTGTTTTCGGGGATTTTCTCTAAGTATGGTAATGATCGTATAAATTTATCATCTAAGTATGAGCAGGAGTTGAGGTGCTCAAAGTGAACAGGTAGATGCAGGATGCACAATTTTCCATTTCAAAATGAAAGAAGACAAGCTTGAATATCATTTGTTAATTATATCTGGATGGTGGGAGTGGGTGTGCAGGGAGAGGGTTAAACAAAATGGAAGAAATTAACAATTGTTGAGGGTCTTTACCAGCTAGTAGCAAAACATACATACTTTTATTTAATCTTTCCAGATGATAACTTTGCATTTTATGATGAGGTAACTCCTTCTCAAACTCCCTGACCTCTAAACACTGCAGTGCCCTGAGGTTCCATCCTTGGCCCTCTCTAGCTTCCATCCCTAGATGACCTCATCTGGTTCCATAGCTTTATACCACCAAATGTTGATGTTTTTGCCTCTCCAGGCTTTAGACCTACACATTCAAATGTCTACTTGGCATTTCCACTTTTTTGTCTAAAAGGCATCTGAAATTGACTTTTCTGAAGTAGAACTCTTGATCTGACCTGTGACTCTCCCCACTTTCTCTCTCAGTAAGTGGGGACACCATCCTTCCAGTTGCCTAAGCCCAAAATACAGGAATCATCTTTGATCATTCCCTTTCCCTCCTCACCCACATATAATTCATGAACACAGTACATTCATTTTATCTTTAAAATGCATCTCGGACTTCCCTGGTGGAGCAGTGGTTAAGAATCTGCCTGCCAATGCAGGGGACACGGGTTCGAGCCCTGGTCCAGGAAGATCCCACGTGCCACGGAGCAACTAAGCCCGTGTGCCACAACTACTGAGCCTGTGCTCTAGAGCCCAGGAGCCACAACTACTGAAGTCCGTGCGCCTAGAGCCCGTGCTCCGCAACAAGAGAAGCCACCGCAATGAGAAGCCCGTGCACTGCAATGAAGAGTAGCCCCCGCTCACCACAACTAGGGAAAGCCTGAGCAGCAACGAAGACCCAAAGCAGCCAAAAATAAATAATTTTATATTAAAAATAAATGCATCTCAAATCTATCCACTTAGCTCTACTTCCAATCCCTCTATCCAACTTCAAGCCTGCCCTGATCTCATGCCTGGCATTATTCAATAGGCTCCTGCTTCTCTTGCATTGCTACTATCTATTTTCACTCTGCAGCCAGACTAATCTATTAAAAATAAATCATGTCCTCTCTTGCTTAACACCCTTCAGTAACTTCCCATTGCTGTTAGGATAGAAATCTAAGTGGTTCTTGCTTACAGTTCTAACTCTGCCTCATACCATGCTTCCCCTTCAACATATTACTGCCGTGCAGGTTGGTTTCCTGGGCCTTCAACAGGCAAAGCCCTCTTCTTCTCCAGAAGCAGACTCTGTACAGGTGTGCTCCCTGCCTTGACTGCTCCGCACCAGCTGTTCACACTGTGGGCTCCTCTTCATCTTCAGGTCTTAGCTCATGTTTTGATTTCTTAGAGAGGCCTTTCCTGATCCCCCTGTGCCAAATAGTCATTTTAATCTTATTATCCTATTTGTTCCTTTTGTAGCACTTATAACAATTTGAAATTAACTTTTGTATATCTATCTCTGTGTATCTATCTATCTATCTATCTATCTATCCATCCATCCATCACCTATCTGTCTATCTATCTATCTACCTATCTCTTTCTCTATCATCTTTCTATCTCTCTACTTTGGGATAAAGGCCCTATGGGGGCAACAGTCTGTCTAGTATATTCTCTGCTGCATCTTTCCTTCTTAGAACAGTGTGTGTTACGTAGAAGGCTCTCAATAACCTGTTAAAATGGAATAAGTGGACAACCATATTTGTTTACAGGCAAATGGTGAGTAGATGGCAGAGCTGGGATGGGAACCTGGCTCTTTCTTGCTTTAAACCCTTATTTATTCATTACAAGATCTTCCTATCAGCCAACCAGGACTTAAGAGTTCTTCTCTCTGGGCTTCCTTGGTGGCGCAGTGGTTAAGAATCCACCTGCCAATGCAGCTTTATACCACCAAATGTTGATGTTTTTGCCTCTCCAGGCTTTAGACCTACACATTCAAATGTCTACTTGGCATTTCCACTTTTTTGTCTAAAAGGCATCTGAAATTGACTTTTCTGAAGTAGAACTCTTGATCTGACCTGTGACTCTCCCCACTTTCTCTCTCAGTAAGTGGGGACACCATCCTTCCAGTTGCCTAAGCCCAAAATACAGGAATCATCTTTGATCATTCCCTTTCCCTCCTCACCCACATATAATTCATGAACACAGTACATTCATTTTATCTTTAAAATGCATCTCGGACTTCCCTGGTGGAGCAGTGGTTAAGAATCTGCCTGCCAATGCAGGGGACACGGGTTCGAGCCCTGGTCCAGGAAGATCCCACGTGCCACGGAGCAACTAAGCCCGTGTGCCACAACTACTGAGCCTGTGCTCTAGAGCCCAGGAGCCACAACTACTGAAGTCCGTGCGCCTAGAGCCCGTGCTCCGCAACAAGAGAAGCCACCGCAATGAGAAGCCCGTGCACTGCAATGAAGAGTAGCCCCCGCTCACCACAACTAGGGAAAGCCTGAGCAGCAACGAAGACCCAAAGCAGCCAAAAATAAATAATTTTATATTAAAAATAAATGCATCTCAAATCTATCCACTTAGCTCTACTTCCAATCCCTCTATCCAACTTCAAGCCTGCCCTGATCTCATGCCTGGCATTATTCAATAGGCTCCTGCTTCTCTTGCATTGCTACTATCTATTTTCACTCTGCAGCCAGACTAATCTATTAAAAATAAATCATGTCCTCTCTTGCTTAACACCCTTCAGTAACTTCCCATTGCTGTTAGGATAGAAATCTAAGTGGTTCTTGCTTACAGTTCTAACTCTGCCTCATACCATGCTTCCCCTTCAACATATTACTGCCGTGCAGGTTGGTTTCCTGGGCCTTCAACAGGCAAAGCCCTCTTCTTCTCCAGAAGCAGACTCTGTACAGGTGTGCTCCCTGCCTTGACTGCTCCGCACCAGCTGTTCACACTGTGGGCTCCTCTTCATCTTCAGGTCTTAGCTCATGTTTTGATTTCTTAGAGAGGCCTTTCCTGATCCCCCTGTGCCAAATAGTCATTTTAATCTTATTATCCTATTTGTTCCTTTTGTAGCACTTATAACAATTTGAAATTAACTTTTGTATATCTATCTCTGTGTATCTATCTATCTATCTATCTATCTATCCATCCATCCATCACCTATCTGTCTATCTATCTATCTACCTATCTCTTTCTCTATCATCTTTCTATCTCTCTACTTTGGGATAAAGGCCCTATGGGGGCAACAGTCTGTCTAGTATATTCTCTGCTGCATCTTTCCTTCTTAGAACAGTGTGTGTTACGTAGAAGGCTCTCAATAACCTGTTAAAATGGAATAAGTGGACAACCATATTTGTTTACAGGCAAATGGTGAGTAGATGGCAGAGCTGGGATGGGAACCTGGCTCTTTCTTGCTTTAAACCCTTATTTATTCATTACAAGATCTTCCTATCAGCCAACCAGGACTTAAGAGTTCTTCTCTCTGGGCTTCCTTGGTGGCGCAGTGGTTAAGAATCCACCTGCCAATGCAGAAGACACGAGTTCAGGCCCTGGCCCTGGAAGATCCCACATGCCGCAGAGCAGCTGGGCCCGTGTGCCACAACTACTGAGCCCACGTGCTACAACTACTGAACCCTGAACGCCTAGAGCCCATGCTCTGCAACAAGAGAAGCCACGACGGTGAGAAGCCCACACACCACAACAAAGAGTAGCCCCCGCTCACTGCAACTAGAGAAAGCCTGCGCACAGCAACGAAGACCCAACACAGCCAAAAATAAATAAATAAATAAATTTATTTAAAAGAGTTCTTCTCTGAGCAAGACTATTTATTAAAGCAAGGACTATTTTAGCTAAATATACTGAAGAACTGCAGTAATAATTTGGTTAACTGTGTTTACTCTATATGATTTTACCTAAATATCACAGGTGCTTTACTTTTATATTTTATTTGAATTATTTAAATAACTGCCTCAACTCTCATTTTTCTTTGCTATCATTTATTATTCTTTCTATGTATGAAGAACCATTTCCTTTTAAAAATAATGTTGTCCATACCCTTGTGAACTGGTTAATTTTCTTTCCAACATTTTCTTTTGGGCTGTGTAGATATGACCTAACAGTCACCACAATAATGCTGTTATTTCAAAGGGTAAAGACCTTTTTTTCTTATAAAAAATTGAATGTGAAAAAAAAAAACAACACCTCATATAGTGTGAGAATGCCTGTTTTTCTTGGTCATATTTCATTTCCTCAGCAAGACTATTTTCTTCTGCTTTCCATTGTCAGCAGACAAAAAAGATACAATTAAATCAAGGAAACCTGGCAGAGCCGATTTTGGAAAATAAAGTGAATTCAGTTTCTGATTTGAACAAAGAGCAATTTATTATGTTGGAAAAACACTGCCGTGATGAGATTCAAACTCAACGTGTCTCGTGTTAGCTCAGGACACCACTTCAGATCTGCATTTGTGTTTATCTTTGAGAAGGGGCAGTGATTTAACCCCCAAACTTTAAACTCCAAAGAGGACGTAGAGTTGTTTAAGGGTCAGCAAGCAATTAGCACCCAGAACCTTTGAGCGGAGGCTGGGGCCAGATTTGCAGCCTTCTCCAGTCCTGAGCTCTTTGATTCTAGGTACAGATTTCTGTAAACAACTCCAGCCATTCTGTTGGAGCAAATGAAGCACTAGGGTTGGTTAGAGGGAATTTTATGAATCAGATGAGTTCTAAAATATATTTAAAATTGAAAATATATTTTAATGAATCTAATAACCATAACAATACCATGTATTTGTATAAAACATTATATCATTTAATATTAACAACCAGCATTGTGAGGTATAATTATCTTCATTCTTTATAGACAGGAAAAGTGCAACTTGAAAAATTAAGGGACATTGAGAGTCACACAGATAGTAAAGTCAGCTGGGACTAGACTAGGACCCTGTTTCTAATGTCACGCTGGTATTACTAAAAAGGATGAAGAAAACTAGCATCTGTTTTCATAACTTTTTCCTTCACATATTTCTAGATTGTGCTAAACTTTGGACCTGTTTGATGGTAATTTTATTCTAGCACCTTCCACATAGAATCTTTTTGTGGAGAAAGGCAGGTAATTAATAATAATAATAATGATGATGATGATAGTAAAAATCAAGGTCCCCATAAATATTACTGCCACTTCATTAAAGTTTTGAATGCATCGTTTCATTTAATCCTCACACAATCTTATAGGGAAGCCACTGTTTGTATTTTCATTTTACAGATGTGGAACTGAGGCTTAGGGGGGTTAAACAACTAGTCCAAAATCACACCACTCGTAAGTGGTGGAAATGATGAAAACCTAGAGTGTCTGATTCCAAAGTGTGTCCACCTAAGCTCTACGCTATAGCACTTCTATCCACAATAAGGGGGTGGGGGTGGGGGCTTGCCAGGTCACTGGGGCCTGAATTATGACTGGATTAAGTCAGTAATATGATGTTAGCCGATTCAGGTTTCCACATGTGGCCCCTTATGAAACAGACAAAATTAGGCTGGGCATGCTCCTGCCAAAAGGACAGTTGGAGTGAAGCAAAGTAACCTGCTACAGTAAACAGCCCATCTCTGTGGTGTATGTTTACCACGTGTAAATACAGTTCCACTCAGTTAAAAGTTGTCAGCTGAAATTCTGAAATAACCCTCACAGAATGCTGCTTATCAGGAATGGGTGTTTTATTTTTATTACCTAAGTTTAAACCTTTATAACTTTCAAGTAGTCTAGTTTTGAATATTGCAAAAGAGAACTAGACTTTTCGAAAAATGTAATGTTTTGTTGATTTTTTTTAGTATGTTGATTCTGCTTTGTTAAACGGAAATAAATAAGTAAATCTGTTCTTTAATTATTTTTATTAAGAGAAAATCATTGAAATCTATTTAAATAAAGATTGAGAAAATATTTAGAGAACATCAGTTTGAAGGGACACCAGATTATCAGCCAGCTAGGGAGTGGGGGGAGCATGGTCCAAATAGCTCAGTCTAGCCCTCTTTACTAAAATCAAAAGGGGGATTTCAGTGGAATTTCAAAGTCACAGAGGTTGAGAGACAGTCTCCTTGACTGGGGAGATTATGCTGAGTAGTAGTTTAGTCAGTAAGATGGAGGCTTGTGAAGGATGTTTTGAAGTGTCTGGCTTAGTTTAGAACTAATGCAGGGTGGAAATTTCTGGAAGAATATACATGAAAGTGTTAACATCAGTTACACTTAGGGAGTGAGAATGGAGAGTGTGGGAGAGTGGTCAGAGGATATTTCCTGTCAATTTTGTATGTTTTTGTCCAACTAAATTTTTTTTCCATGAGGATATATTTTGTAATAAAAATAAACAAAACGAAATGAGACATAGCAACATAAAGACTTGATGCAGGGAACGTCTAGGAATGGGCATAGGTTTTCAAGCAGGAAAATGACATAGTCAGATATATAATTTTGGCAGCTGGTTTTAGATTATAAGAGTCAGTATGGAGAGGGCAGAATAAGGAGGTCAGTTGTTAGAATAACCTTGGAATAAGATGTTGAGTAATGACTTCTAAGCCAACTATAATTTGGAGGCAATATTCTAAAGCCCACATGTGGAGGATCCACATTTTCTTCACATCAGAGTAGTTAAAATAAAATGATTCAAAGTAATCATAATTTAAAATTTGATATGCTTGCACTAGAGGGAGTTACATTTTTATTAAGAACTTAAATCTCTGTCAGTATAACAATCCTTAAGTAAACATATCCTCAGAGTAAAAGTAGGAGATAGATGTATGAAAAAAAAATATAAAGGATATATTACAAATGAATAGAAAAAATGAATAAGAGCGGCACATGACTCATTGACTTTTTTTTTCCCTGTGAATCAGGCAGGCTCGATGGTGGCAGCTCTGTTTTTTTACTTTCTGTCATTATAAGCATTCGTTTACTAAACTAACAGCATTTCATCAAGCAAGACTAATTCCTGAGAGCATTACCTTAGCCCATTAGCTTCCAGACAGTCATTAATTCCTATGACATGTCTTGGGATGAGATCATTATTATTATCATTATTGTTTTATCAATTAAGTTCATTTTCAGAAAAAGTACCTATGTAGTTTTAACAGTGGGTATTTTGTTTCTGAAACATGTTTTTACAGTATCTTTGTGAAAGTGATTTCTTGCCTTACCCATGCGTTTCCATAGATCTTTTGGCTACCACTGAAGCTAGTTTAAATTCCATACATTTAATTATCATAATCTAACAAAAAATCAGAAACAGGTTTGCAAAAATGTCCTGACAGGATATTTGGGGTTCTCTGTATTTTTCTTTATTGGTACTTCTGAAGTAATCTCTAAAAGTGATCATGTGCCTGACTTCAGAAGTGTGGGACAGGATTTCACAAAGGCTCTGAATTTGGCATTTCTTGTTTATAAGAATTGTTGCCACTGATGAATATGGTGGTTGTTTAGTCACAGTTCTGTGGAAGGGAAGGCCCTGCTTGACTATAATGGAAAGAGCAGATGTCACCGTAACAGTGGCAAACATCAAAGTGATGGCTTGGGTTGGCAGCCAGTAGTCTGTCCATTACCATTTTCCAACACTTCTAGAATTAGAGACAGAAAGAAAACTCATAAAACAACTGTGAAAAGTATAAACAACCAAGAAAGGTAAAGGAAAATGAGATGAAATGTGGTGCTTAAAAATTCCAGGCTGCCCAATAAAAGCAGGAATTGATGTTACAGACCCCATGGACCATGATGGGGAACACAAATGGTTTGGGGAGTCAGTGAAAAACGGTTCTGACATGTTTGGATGCCAAAGATTTTTAAAGTTGATCTCTTTTGCCTTGGTAGGATTTTATGCATTTTTGTCGTTCCAGCCCAGAGGTCTAAGGATTAGTGGACGTTTCTGCCAGCCTGGAACTCGTGTGGTGGAAAAATATGTACCCATGTGACAGTGAAAGAGTGAACACATAAAGACAAAAGGCTTCTTTTCAAGAAAAGGATAAAAATTAATTATCATTGTAATCTGGGACCAGTGCTTCAAAATAATGTTAAATTAGTAGTTTACTTAAATAAAAAATTTCCATTTATGTATCCTAAATATGGCCATTTTCATCTCAGAGTTGCTTCCTTAATGCTAACTAGTTTTTGTGGAATGCTTAACCAGGTAGGATTTAACTGCCCAGGAGAGTGGGACTTGAGCCCTATTCTAAATTGAGTTATATGGAGAACTAGCTCTTTGTTAAAAAAATAATAAAGGATTAGGAGGTATTTGGATGATTGATGCTACTTTTATATGGAAATAATGAACTAATTAATTCCTATCAGTTTTTTAAAAAAACCTATACTTTTAGTGATAAGAAGGAAAACACACTCATCAGAATAGCTCAGAAGCATGCAATGGAGAAAAGGGTGAAGACAGAAGTACCTTCTGTTTCCAGCATTAGTTAAATATTTGCCTTGATGCCAACACAGTACTAGTTGGATGACAGGATAGTACGTTCTATTAATGATGGGCTTTTCATTATCGTAGATATGCTTTTGCAATTTTCCTAGATTTCTGCTCCAGGGTCACATGGTAAGTCAATAGTAGTTATAAACCTCTCAGCATTGTGATCAATACCTTTGGCTGACGTAATCTAGACCTCTGGTGTAATTTACAACAAAGGACAGTTTGGGCGAGCCTCTATTTTATTACTTTCAATTCACCAACTGAAATATTTCACTGGTTTATGACTGGAGTTATTTCCAAGTTTTGATAGATAGGGAATTGAGATAGTCCTGAAGAAAAATGTCAGGTATGAAGAAGAAAAACACTTTATGGAATTAAAAGCAATAAGCATTTCTTCCTTTGGGGCATAATGTCTGCATACCTTTCTCCTGAAATTGTCTAAAGCACCACAAGAGTGCATCCTACGTGTCTGCATAGTCAGCTATGTATGTCTAGTCATCCAGATGGATTATAATATTAACGAAGTATTCCTTAAATTCCAAACACACTCCATATAACATATAACACCATATAACAATACTGTACTTAGTCTACCTTTCCTGAGTTTGAATAATCATTAACCACCCATTTGAGCAAAGCAAGGAACAGTAATACTCTCTAGACATGAATACTGAGAATTGGGATTCCTGTCTTTGTGTCTTCCTGCAACTTTCCTATAATTTAGACAGGTTGTTCTTTTCCATGTCTGTTGTGAATTCTAGGTCTGAAGGCTAAACAAGAAAAAAGGAAACTACTCATTGGAGAAGTGATTAAAGGAATAATAGAGAGTTTGGAGAAACAAGAAGGGATAGAGGTAGTCTTTGGGTGATTGGCACTAAGAGGAAAGGTGCCACCATCTTGTCATTGTTTTGTCATGCTTCTCAGCCCCCACCTGTACTGTCGTATCAATATTCAAGGACGAGGTAGAATCACAGCTTTATTTCCACTGTATAAAGCTGGTATGACATGACGGATGGGGTAAGAATTTGTATTTAAACATCTGTAAGGTTCCTTTCAGGCTTCATTTCCCTTTCATCAACTGCAGGCTACATTTACATGGGCTTTTACTGAAGATAATAATAATATCACAATTATTGAGCAACTATGGTATCCAGGTGACTATACACACTATTTTTTAGTCCTTATACAACTTTGTGCAGTAAGTAGGACTAACCTACATGACAGACAAAGAAACTTAGGTTGAGAGAGGTTCAGTATTTTGCTCAAGATAAGTCAGAGCTTGATCTATTTGCTTTATTTAGAAGCTTCAGTTGGTATGTTTAAACTGTGATACCTGCCTTGATTTCAAACTATTTTACAAAGCTATAGTAATCAAAACAGTATGGTATTGGCATAAACCTGTCACATAGATCAATGGAACAGAACAGAAATCCCAGAAATAAACCCACACGTATATGGTTGGTTAATTTTCAACAGAGGCACCAAGGATATACATGGAGAAAGGATAGTCTTTTCAATCAGTGGTGCTGGGAAAACTGGACAGGCACATACAAAAGAATGAAACTGAACCACTATGTTACGCCATTCACAAAAATCAACCCAAAATGGATTAAAGACTTGAATGTAAGACCTGAAAACGCAGAACTCCTAGAAGAAAACATAGGTAGTAAGCTCCATGACATAAGTCTTGGTAATAATTTTTTGAGTCTGGCACCAAAATAAAAGGCACCAAAAGCAAAAATAAAAAGTGGGACTATATAAAACTTAAAAGCTTCTGCACAGCAAAGGAAACCACCAACAAAAGGGAAAGTCAAACTACTGAATAGGAGAAAATACCTGCAAATCATATATCTGATAATGAGTTATATCCAAAATATACAAAGAACTCATACAACTCAGTATCAAAATAACAATCCAATTAAAAAGTAGGCAGATCTGAATATACATTTTTCCAAAGAAGACATATAGATGGTCAATAGGTACATGAAAAGATGCTCAACATCACCAATCATTAGAGAAATGCAAATCAAAACCACAATGACGTGTCAGCTCACACCTGTTAGGATGGCTATTATCAAAAAGACAAGGGGAAAAAAAAGGCAAGAGATAACAAATAATGGTGAGGATGTGGAGAAAAAGGAACCCTTGTTCCCTACTGGGAATGTAAATTGGTGCAAACACTATGGAAAACAGTATGGGGTTCCTCAAAAAATTAAAAATTAGAACTACCATACAATCCAGCTATTCCACTTTTGGACATTTATGCAGAGAAAATGAAAATTCTACCTCAAAAAGATATATGCACTCCCATCTTAGCGTTATTTACAACAGCCAAGACATGGAAACAATCTAAGTGTCCATTGGTGGATGAATGGATAAAGAAAATTATATGTATATATATAATTCAGCCATAAAAAAGAAGGAAATCTTGACATTTGCTACAACATGGTTGGACCTCAATGACATTATGCTAAGTAAAATAAGTCAGACAGAGAAAGACATATGATCTCACTTATATGTGGACTCTAAAATAAAACCCCAAAAATCCCAAAACCAAACCATAAATAAAACCCCAGAAAAAGAGCTCATAGATACAGAAAACAGATTGGTGGTAGCCAAAGGGGATGAGGGAGTGAGAGAAATAGGTCAAGGGGTCAAAAGCTACAAACTTCCAATTATAAACTGTGAAGCCTCTTCAAGATGGTTTACAGATCTAAGAAAATGCACAGTTCTAATATTCACTAACTGTGTAATACTGTTTGTCTCTTCAATTAAATTCCTTGCGGGGGGAGAGACTGTTTATTTGTAAATCTCCATTACCTAGTACAATGCCTGACATATGCAGATGCTCACTACGTATTAGTGGAATTAAATTAAATACTAATTAATTTCTTTTACATAATGTTAACTTGTTTCCTGAACTAAACTGGGTAAATTAACAATGCAAGATGTCAGCAATTAAACATTTAATGTGCTTGTACAGGTTTTATATCCCTTCACCATATTTCTTTAAGGATGCAATCTCCTGTGTAGGTCAGAGAGAGCAAAAATATAATTGATGCCTACACTGTGGAGTGAAAAATCCTGTGGTAATTAAAAATACAGAGCATCAAGCAAAACTTTGCAAAGGTATATCTTTTTATCCCTCTCTCCCTAGAAAGATTCCCTTCCACCCCCCATGTCATTGATTCACCAAACATTATGGGAGCTACCTAGGTAACTCTGTATCTGTGGTGGCTTAAAGTGATTGACTGAAGACAAGAAAATCCTGTTTCAGTAGAGCACTGTTTGACGACATGCTAAAAAAGTGACAGACACTTGGGATATAAAGATGACAAGTTCTTGTCCTACTGGGCGTGGGGTCTGATTGAACTTCCTATGGAAATGCATCTCTTGGAGGGGAGGGAGTTTGACTGGGTACAGGCATTAAATTCTCTTTCACTAAAGAATCAGCCCCCACTATACTTTGTAGGCACTAGTTTAAACTCGGACCTTTTTTTTTAAAAAAAAAAATCAGACTGCCCCAAAGCTTAGATGACTGAAATTTCACCTTTGAATACCTTTACCATTACAAGAATATTCATGGATATAACCTGAAGGTAGTTGCTCTAGTCCCTGGGGGCACCTAAAGAGTGGGAACCTGTGTAGATGAAAAGAGTAGTTTTAAGGGGGTAAGAAGGTCTCTCTCCTCCAACACCCAACTAGGTATCTCTGTGCCAACTGTGGGGTTGCAGCTCCATTGTCATGTGTTCTGGTCCAAGGATGCACCTTGCTGGAGAAGAGGATCAAGCTGAAGTAGGGGCCAGGTGCTCTAGCAGTTGACAGGTTGTCAGGGAAATGTTAGGTAATTCAGCAGCACGGGGGAAACCACCCTTAGAGAGATAGACTTCCTGAGAATCAAGGATGCAAATTCTTTTAGATGTCTATGCATTAACTTGACTAACACTCTCATAAATGGATGAGTTGGAATAGTCAGGTGAAATCAATCTTAGGCTTCCTCTGTCATTATGTAAATGGAGTAGGTAATCAGGCATGACTAGCAAAATCCAACTCAGTATACAAGATGATACATCACTTTAATTGTACAATTTATCAGAACAACGACTATTAACATACAAAGTACCATTCAGCTCAACTGCAGGTATAGGCAGTGACAAGTATCTAATTCTTCGAAGAATCACTTAACTCCCACAATCTGTCCAGACACATTAATCTAAGGACACGTTTATAAATAGCAAACATGATTTTCACATTGTAGCTTTCTCAAGCATATATACAGGTGTGCAGTCTTGTTGATGGGTTGATTACATAAGCGCTATTCTCGATGTATTCATTCTCTTGACATCCGTGGAGACAGTTATTTCTTTCTGCAGAGTGGATTTTTTATTCCTCATCCATCATTTACAATATTCTGTGAATCAGTATTACTCTTTATACTTCTGAAATAGTAATATTTGAATTGGAGTATCACTGCAGTACAAATCCTTGTGTCTTCTGGTAAGTTCCACCACTGTCAAAGAGTTTTTGGTTGTAATCACTCTCTCTCTCGCAACAAGAGCCCAACTCTACTATTGGGTTTTAGCATAACACACCCTCTTTATAGCTTGCTGTGTTAACCCTTGGCTTCAAGTCCTGATGATGTAATGAGGGTGGGGTGTACTGGCAGTCAGTACATTTCCTTATCACTATTTACAGCCATTTAAAACCATGCTGTTAGTAATCCAAGTCCGACATACCTTTTCTGAAATGTTCACAGTGCAGTATTTTTGTGGCCTAACAAAAGTTTTTTTACATCATTAAAAATAAACCTTTTTATAAAAATATAATACTTTAAATGTTTACATCGACAAAACCAGTTAGAGTATACTGTGCCACATGCATTGTACAGTAGTAAGCACAAAATCCCACAGAACAAAACATCACAAAAGTCCTGACCAGAGTAACTGTTCATCCAGGTGAAATGGCCAGAACTTTCAATTGCCTTTTTCTTCCCCCCTAAAATATGTTTTGCTTAACACAAAACATGTCCTAATGCAAAACTGGACTCCTCCGGATTTTATCATCTCCAATTGTTTGTGGGGTGGAAGGCTGCCACCTGAGAAAGAGGCTAATATTTCCAGTCCATCGATTCTTTCTCGGCTGTACTTATGAGCCATGATTGGAACCAATGAAGTTTTAGTCAGATGTATTTTGCTTTAAAAACATGCTGAGTTACCTTAAAAAACATTTATCATCACAAATTACTTGTTTCATTTTCAGAGTCATCATTAAAAAAAAAAAAACAGACAAAACTTCTAAATGTCCACATCCAGATCAGAACGGCATCATTCTCAAACAGTTGATTTTTAAATGACAAATATTTCACTGTGACTAAGCTATTTTATGAAAACCTTAACGTTGTCTATGTACATATGTAAATATTCCTACTAACTTATAAACACATTTCATGTCCTGCTGTTCTGAAATGTTGACCGTGTTGTCTATGGATAGTTCTCCAATAAAAGGAATGTGTAGACAAAAATTTAAAAGGGAATGTTTACCTAATGGGCAAATGACAACACCAGTAATAAAAAAATGTGTTGTTCATACAACACATAAAAATTATTTGAAACGTTTTAATTCTAAATGAGTGGCCTGGTCCCAGGGCTGCCACGTCTGTCCTGGACATTGCCACTTCTTTTGAATTTTCTGTGATCAAGAAGCCCTCACAATGCATTGTTTCTGTTCCCCATATGAAATCAGGTGGGAACCCCGATTTTTAAAAATTTCAACCCAGCATTCAGGTTTTGGCCTGATTGTGACAGAAGCGTCATCACAGTTGCAGGATTGCTGTTGGTCACTGGCCTGTGGGACCAAGCGTCTGGCTCCGATGCTTTGTCAGATGAGAAATTCCGTAGAATCCAGTCATTTTAAATAACAATATAAGGTCCTATAATAGTGCAATTTTGGCACAAGCAAATAATACCTGGTGGCCTTTCAGTGGCCAGGCAGTGAAAAAAATATTGGACAAAGTGTGGACTGTTGTTTGGACAGTTCAGTAATGCTTCTCAGAAGGGGGCTGGTGGTACAGGTGTCTCCATCCATCATGTATCCCCCTCGCCGTCAACATTATCTTGTGATGACAACAGAGAAGGATATGGAGCGACACATTTGACATTCACGTATGTAGCGTTCACATGGACATAGTGTTCCCCAATGAAAGTAGAGAATATCGCTGATATCCTGGAGACCAGTTCAGAAAAGGATGGGCGCAGTTCAGCTTTAGGGTGCCAGCATTTCAGCATCACTTCATACCTGTTTCAGAAAGGAAACAATGCTGTAAGGACTCTGAAGGCAAGTATTTCTGTAAAAGTAAAGAACATAAGAGCTACAGAAGATCCTGTTGGAATTCTTACTTACAAGGGATCTGGGCAGTATTCAGGTTGTAGGAGCCTTCTGCCTTGCAACAAATATACTGTTATATCAAAGGTGTTGACATCAGGATAAGGTGGTGCTCCTCTTGTCATCAGTTCCCAGAGGAGCACGCCAAAGGACCACTGGTCAAACAAGGGAAGGGAGAATCCAGGTGAGGGAGGGGTGACCACACAAATATGAAAGGTGATCAGCAGGTCTTCATAACTAAACTTGGTTTAGTGTATTCAATACTATTGCTGTTTTGGGCAAAATCTTCCTTAAAGGCAACCAGTAAGCTACATAATTATGACTCGTTTAAACAAGAATTGGATAAAGTTTAGATTACAAGTAAATGTAAAGTTTTCAAAGTCCACATGATGATTAACATTTCATCAGTAGTTTGTAGAGTGCATTTTCCAAGTTCTCTCTTACAAAGCATTAAAACGTTTCTATCCTTCTTTTTTATAATAGCTTCACTACAATTTTAGATTATTAGTAAAAAAGAAAAGACAAGGCTTCCAAAATTTTAATGTGTGGGATTTCCAAATGAATGTAAATACTCCTTAAGAAATGTAACCATATCTAAAAGTTAATGCTAAAAGAGAAGGTCTAAGTCAGTAAAAGTAAAAATCAGAAGTAATAAAACTGTTAGGCATCAAGGCTCTCAACTGAAAATGAATTTCAATAAAATATATTTTGAAAATGTTAAAGGAGGAAATTAATATAAAACAGCTGTAACAGTACTTTACAGGATGATCACAAGGCCACAGAGAGGTTGACTGATTTGCTAAAAATTCCCCAATAAATCTGAATTCACACAGGGATGAACATTTAAGAGTTCTTGACTCTTGGGTCTTGCTTGGTCTACTAAACTTCACTAAGTATGCAATTTCTTGATTTAGAGCACTCTCCTTGGAATAGATCAGGTCATACATATTATCTTGCCCTGGACGTGTGCCAAGGTGAGAATGACACAATGAGAGTAAGTCAGCATGTGTTGGTCACCGAGGACCAAGGAAATCAGTCCTCCCCTAGCAACACTTCCAGGACACTCACAGACCAAGAAGCACATGGGGGCAGGAATGAGGCACTGAGAAAAAAGAAGCTAGGAGGGCAAAGAGAATACAGATCAGACATGCAGAGCAGGAAAACATAACATTGAGAAGCAAGTGTAGCTCGTAATACTCAGCAAGAAGGAGAATACAGCTTGTGTTTCTGAAAGAAAGAAACCAGGTAGACACTGTGGTTGCCAATACAAATCTCCATTAATAACGTTTTCCCTTTGCCCGAGTGTGAGAACCCTTTGAGGTCACTGACTTCTTTGATCCAAATAGAGAAAACCAACTCCTTCCCAGGTGGGCACTAGATAACTTTGCCCTTCAAAGTCAAAGTTTTCAAAGCCTAAAAATCTTATGAGTCACTTCTGACAACTTCACTGTGTTAACCTTCAAGTTCCAGAATTTGCATTAGAATTTAAATCAATTTAACAAGTATCTACTGACCCTTGATGATGCACAAGTAGGTCACTGTTCAAGTTACTGGATAAGCCCCAAGGCTGATTTAACAGGGTTAAGAGTATTATGCAATTAACTGTCACATAGAACAATAAGGTCTAATAACTGTGATACAGAGCAATTATAGAAAAGAGGTACAAATGTTGTGAAAAGGCAAAGGGATAATAGTGGGGTACTGAGAAAGGCTTTAGGAAGAAAGTGACAGTATAGCAGGTCTTGAGGAACAGGGAGAATATGTTAAATAGATATGTGTATTGTAAGGGCAGAAAGAGT
>NW_006777107.1:1155541-1156124 GCF_000442215.2 Lipotes vexillifer
TTCTGGATGGAGGGAGTGGGCCCAAGGGTAAGAGTACTTGTGTGTTTTTTTGAACCATAAGGACAACAGGTCACTCTGCTTGATGTGTGGAGTAGATGAAGGGACGACGGATAGATAAGGTTGAAAGGGGACCGTGTTTTTGAATGTTGAACGTGGATTAAACTGAAATAGATGGGACTGGGGTTGAGTTACAGGAGATTGCATCTGTAAACACTCTGCTTTAGACAAATAGGGGAAGCCCATCCACAACATGGAGACCAGTTAGGAGGTTTCTGAACAGGAGTAGGTGAGGGCTGCTACTGTTTACTGGCAACACAGAACCTTACGAGACTGAACTCCTGAATTACAGTGGTGGGAAAGAGCATCAAATGAGCCTGGCATGGGTGGGTGTCATGCCCTTTAAAAAAAAAAGAGTCTTATTTAATCTTTATCAACAACCCTGTAATGTAATCAGTTTTGTAGATGTTTTAAGGATGAAGAAACCAAAGTTCTGAGAGGCTGATAACTTGTGTGTGATCAGGTTTCCCTAGCCAACAGCCTAAGCTATAGGATACCTGGAGGCAAATTTGCAAAAAAGGGGAAA
>NW_006777107.1:1156134-1162300 GCF_000442215.2 Lipotes vexillifer
TGGATAAGTTTATAAGGAATGATAGGGCTTGGACAATAACTGGGTATCAGAGGAGTGTTGGAGGAATCATGGGACAGAAGAGGTGAGAGGGAGGCAGTTTCCATGAACAGTCTGCATTCCAAACTCCCCATTAACAGCTTGGACCGCCAGGCTGGTGGCGGGGAGGGGCAGTGAAGGAGGAGAATGATGCTGACCAAGAAGAGAGAGGCTGATGGGGGCCAGGAGAGGGAGGGGGAGAGAGAGACAAAGGCAGGGGGTGGTGTACAATACCTGTGCGTTGAGAAAGATAGACACAACATTGTAAAGCAACTATACTCCAATAAAAATTAATTGAAAAAGAGGAACAAAAAAGAATGATGGAAACAAGTCAGTTTAAGCTTCAAGACAGGAGAGCGCTGCCATTCTTGCTTATTATGTGAATGGTCAAGTCTTTCTGAATATCTGAGCACCAGCAGTGAGCTCACCTGAAGAATCTCTGCTTCACTTTATCAAAGGTGATGCTCAAAGCAGTTATTAGAGGTGAGAGATTGTTATAAGCTATAAAAAGTGACAGAAAGGCACACTGCCGAGGCAATCAAGGAATAGACACAGCCAAATTTGAGCATTTGAGAGTAGGTAAATTGAGATACAACACAACTTATAAAAAAGCACAATTGATTAAAAAAATGGATAAATTGATAAAATTTAACAACTGGTACATTGATAATATTTTCAATAAAATTTAAAACTTCTGCTCTTTGAAAGATACCATTAAAAAAATGAAAAGGCAAGCCAAAGACTAAAAAAATATATTGGTAAAAGCACATATCTGATAACATGTACCTGTAACCAGAATATATAAAGAACTCTCAACTCAACAGTAAAATAACAAACAACCCAATTTAAAAAACACCAGAAAATAAATTCTGAAACTTAAAAAATGGGGAAAAGACTTGAGTAGACATTTCACAAAAGGTAGAATAAGGATGGCAAATAAGCACATGAAGAGATGTTTAACATCATTAGTTATTTGGGAAATACAGATTAAAAAGAAAATTAGACACCACTACAATCTATTGGAATGGCTAAAATCCCACAAACTGAAAATGGCAAATGCTGGTGAGGATGCTGAACAACTACAACTCTTATAAACTATTGTTAGGGATATAAAATGATACTGGCACTGTGGAACAGTTGGCAGCTTCTCATAAAGTTAAACATACACTTAACTACAACCCAGTAATCTTACTTCTAGATATCTACTCAAAAGAAATAAAAATTATGTTCACACGAAAACCTTTAAGTAAATGTTACAGCAGTTATAATTACGTATAAGCAATTGCCTAAAACAGGAAAGAACTCAAATGTCCTTCAAGCAGTGAATGGATAAACACAATGTGGGACATCTGCACAATGGAATACTACTTAGGAATAAAAAGGAGTGAATTATTCTGCTATGGAAATGAGTACTCAAAAAATTAAAAATAAAATTACCATATGATCCAGCAAGCCTACTTCTGGGTATATATGTTCAGAGGAAATTAAATCAGTATCTAGAAAAGATATTTGCACACCCATGTTCATAGCAACATTATTCATAGTAGCCAAGAGACAGAAGTAATCTGAATGTCCATTGACAGAAAAATGGATGAAGAAAATGTGGTATATACGTACAATGGAGTATTATTTAGCCTTAAAAAAGGAAATCCTGTCATATGCTACCTCATGGATGAAACTTGATGACGTTATACTAAGTGAAATAAACCAGTTACAAAAATACAAATACTGTACGATTTCACTTATAATGAGGTATCTAAAGTAGTCAAACTGTTAGAAACAGAAAGTAGAATGGTGGTTGCCAGAGAGGCTGGGGGGAGGGGGAAATGGGGAGTTGTTCAGTGGATACAGAGTTTCAGTTTTGCAAGATGAAGTTCTAGAGATCAGTTGCACAGCAATATGCATATAGTTAACACTACTGTACTGTACCTTAAAAATGGTTAAGATGGTCAATTTTATGGGTTTGCCACAATAAAAAAAGGAATAACTACTGATACACTGATACTACTGATACCTCTCAAACGCATTATGCTACGTGAAGGAGACAGACTCATATTTACTGTATGATTCCATTTATATGACATTCTAGAAAAGGTAAAACTATAGAGACAGAAAACAGACCGGTGGTTTCCAGGTCTTAGCATTAGGGCAGGGGTTGAATACAAAGAGGCACAGGAAATTTTCCTGGATGATGGAACTGTTTCATATCCTGGTTGTGGTGGTGGTGAATATACAACTGTATGCAATCTTTAAAACTTAAAGAACTGCACAATAAAAAGGGTGAAGAATTGGTATATTGCATAATGGTGATACCATTAACAGAAATAAAGAAGTGAGGCATTGACAGTTGGCAGGAAAGAATCTGACTTTGAACATGGTAAAGTTGTGTTGCTAACGAAAATATCTAGGAAGAGAGATTCAAAGGGGACCCTTGATGGGAATGGTTGAAATCGTTGAGAGAGGCTGACACCTGGGGACCAAAATCCTGGGGGAGAGTTGTGTGTAAGGCTGTGAGAGAAGAAAGAGAAGCTGTCAAGGTAAAGAAAACAGAGCCTAAAAGCAGGAGGAAAGCAAGATGGTACAGTGTCCCCCGAAACCAAAGAAGGAGGAAATTTCAAGAAGGGAGGAGTAGTTGACGATATTAAATACTGCAGAATGGTGAAGCAGGATTAAAAAGCCAGTTGGTTGAACAACTGAGAAGTCAGTGTTGACTTTAATGGAAGCATTTGTACTATGTGTGAGACACTGTAATACTGGGTATGAATAACTCCACATATAGAGACACTCTAATTTTGTCGGAAAGGGCTTCAAGAGTATTCAGACTTTAGCTGAACTCCATCTGGGCATTTGCAAGACAGTAGACCTTTCTACAAACAGGCAAGTTTTTGCTTGTAGGTCTCAACATACATATGGTTTATTACATGCTTTTGGAAATGTTCCATGTCAACATTCAAAAGATTGTGCTGTCCTGGAAATGAAACTTTATGCAAATTTATCCATGCAATCAATAACCATTTTCCAAAGCAGCACTGTATGGATTACTCAGGTTCACCCTTTATGTAGTACAGTATAGTGTCTTTCAATAAGAGGGAGAAAGACATAGCACTTTGTATCTATAGAAGCCTGTGTAAACTTCTAGTCAAGTATCTGAGTGACAGTTGTTTTATAAGAAGTGCTAAACCTCCCTGCAGTGTGCGTGTATTTTTGTGGAGATAGTAGTGTGTGTACAGGGTTGTCAAAAAGCTCAGAATCCCAACTCTTGCCTTGAGCATCCGAAATTTCATCAGGCTTCTTTTGTTTTAATAACTTTGCTGAGGTATGATTTATATATCATAAAATTTGCCAATTGTAAGTGTACAGTCGAGGATGTTTAGTAAATTATATATAGTTGTGCAGCTATCATCACAATTCAGTTTTAGATCAATTCCAACACCCCAGAAACTTCCCTCATGCCTGCTGGTAGTCAATCTTCGCTCCTACCTTCAGCCCCAGGCAACCGCTGATCTGTTTTCTGTCTCAATCTTTTGCCTCTTTCTAGAAATTTCACATAAATGGTATCATTCAACGTGTAATATTTTGGGTCTGCCTTCTTTAACTTGATACAATGTTTCTGAGGTTTATCCATGTTGTAGCATGCATCAGTGGTTCCTCTATGTTACTGAATAGTATTATTCTGTTGTATAGATATACCATGTTTTATATACCCATTCGCCAGTTGATGGACATTAAAATTGCTCCTGGTTTTTGGATACTATGAATAACACTACTGTGAGCATTCATGTGCAAGTCTTTGTGTGGGCATATGTTTTCATGTGCTTATATTAGCTAGCTCTTCGTACATCTCCATGGTAAATATCTACGCAAATCTTTTGCCTATTTTTAAAAAATGGGTTATTTTGTCTTCTTATTGAGTTGTAAGAGCTGGTTCTGGTTCTTACCAGTAGTCAAGTCTGGATGAAATGTATGTTCTTTGAGGATGAGTTAATTCTCCCTACCTTATGCCTTCACTTGCCACCATCATTAATGTGTCCTCAGCCTACCTCTCTAGCACCTGCTTTTTTCATCTTTTTCAGAGTCTTTTAGGATCAGAATCCCAGGCATTAAGCTCTAGCATGGGCTATCACATCCTCTTACCAATCTTATCCACCCTGAAGTCCCATTCCTTCACCTTGTCCTGTGATACACCTGCTCATTTGAAAACAGACTCCCAGTCACCCTCAACTTATTCTCTAATGACTCCCCCACTTCCTCAGGAACTGAAACTCTGCTTTCACTTAAAGACCACAACGTCTTTGAAACTCTTACCAATAGAGGCCACACCTCTCTTTCTTGCTGACCTACAGGGAGGAGGCAGATGACTTCTCGCCTCCTAACACTGCACTCAGATCCCAGTGCCCTGTTATATCTTAAGAGCTGCCAACCCTTTCTCTTTTGCAATCTATGTCCTCCATTAACATTATTTTCTCCCAATCTTGCTTGCTGATGTAACCAGTTAACACTTTCCTTGTTTTCAGTTGTTATCCTCAAGGATTGAGACATTAACATTTTTCTAACTCCACATGTCATAGTCCTCTTGACTTATTAAAGGCAAATAGAATATTCCATCCACCACCCAGGCTCCTCAGCACACTCTAGACCAAATCACTTAGGTCATTCAGCTTCCAAGACCCTTCTTGGGCACTAAGTAGCAGTGGGCCCTGCTGACCATATCCCATTACTTCTTGAAACTTTCTCTTCCTCTGGGTCTCCCACCTCTCTGCTTTTCTCCCTTACTTCATGTATGTAGGTTTCTCTGAATAACTGTATTTGGACTTTCAAAAGCCTATTTCCAGCCTTGCCCTCTGCTATGGACTGAACTGTGCCCCTCCTTTCCAAATTCATATGTTAAAACTCCAACTCCCATTGTGATGGTATTTGGAGGTGAGCCTTTGGGAGATAATTAGGTTTAGATGAGGTCATGAGGATGGGGTTAGTGCCCTTACAAGAACAGACACCAGAGAGCTTACTCTTGCTCTCTCCCTAGCATGAGGCACAGTGAAAAGATGGCCATGTGTTTTCCTCACCGGAAGCTGACCACACTGGCACCCTGATTTCCCACTTTTACCCTCTAGAACTGCGAAAAACAAATGTCCATTGTTTAAGCCACCCAGTCTATAATACTTTGTTATGGCAGCCCTAGTTGACTAAGACAACTAAAGAGTTTGTACAAGCTGCAGATCCACATTTCCAACTGCCTGACAGACACTTCTGCCTGTATGTCCTACTCCCAAGTCAAACTCAATATGTTCAAGGCTCAATTGGTACTTTTCCTCCTAAACCGGCTTTTGCTCCTCCTAAACCGGCTTTTGCTCCTTTTTGCTCACATACTTGTAATTGCACCAGTATATAACTTTGCTCAGCTTTGACTTTCATCAGTTTCTTGCTAAATATTGTTGATTCTACCTCTGAGATGCCTTTCCTTCCAACTCTTTTCTGTTCTTACAATTTCTATATTATTTCAAATTCTACCTCTCACTTTGTCTTCCTGCATCTACTCCTCTCAAAACATCTTACAGAATAAAGAAAGGCTGTAGTGTAATCTGATTCACTTTAATGTTTCCACATGGCCAGAGAATAAATTCCAGACTCCCTAGTTTGCTTTCCAAGGATCTCTATGACCTACTATGAAAATATTTTTCTCAATTTATTCTCATAAGTTCCCTTTGAGCCTTCTATTTTTGCTGAAACACTGCTGCTTACTGTTTCCTTAGAACTTTACAGATTTGTATACTTTCCTGCCCCTTTGCCTCACCTGGATTGGCATTTTTTTTTTGTCCATTCCATCCTCCTTTAAGGCCCATTTCAAGCACCACCTCCTCCACCAGGTGAAAGGGCAGTGTGGTAGATTTGGCTGCCCAGGTGAGTCTGCCCATGGTCTTGCCTACCCTCATAGCTCAGGTGCACGCCTTTAGAAGCTTGTTCTGAGACAGGAGGATGACCATTGCAGATAAAGGAGGGCACATTTCTAGCTAGGCCCACACTGCTAGACGTGCCTCAGTTACAGCTTCTTCTGCCCTTGAGCTATGAGTGGCTGGGGTAATCCCAGTCTACTTTGTGTGAGTTAGTGATGGACATACCTTCCCATTCCTGC
>NW_006777107.1:1162310-1178211 GCF_000442215.2 Lipotes vexillifer
CTGGAGGGCAGGGTTCATACCTGGTTCAGCTCTGGGCTTCCCAAGGACTTAACATGCTATTCTTCTGGAAAAATGTTTCTGAATAAATGAATGAATTTATGGAAACATACTATGGGTACCTGTTAGACAGTCAAGCCCGTTTTTACTTCTGAAGAAAACTGAAATTAGTGGTGCTGAAGGTTATCTTTTTTTTTTTTTAATTAACTTCCTGGGACTTCCCTGGTGGTGTGGTGGTTAAGAGTCCCCCTGCCAATGCAGGGGACACATGTTTGAGCCCTGGCCCGGGAAGATCCCACATGCCGCGGAGCAACTAAGCCTGTGCGCCACAACTACTGAGCCCACAAGCCACAACTACTGAAGTCCGCGTGCCTAGAGCCCATGCTCTGCAACAAGAGGAGCCACCGCAATGAGAGGCCCATGCACCGCGCCGAAGAGCGGCCCCTGCTCACCGCAACTAGAGAAAGCCTGTGTGCAACAACGAAGACCCAACGCAGCCAAAAATAGAAATAAATAAATTAATTAATAAAAAATTAAGTTCCCATAAAACTACTAAAAAAGTTATGTATGAAAGTAAAAGAGGAGGTTGGGGTGATCAATACGTTACCACATCTGACTTGGTGGTAAATTTCTGAGTTTGCAGGCTCTCTAAAGCCATCCACTTCACCGGCAGTTTTGCACCTGTTTTGTTGTGTACGCTATAGTATTCCTTATCATACACGTCTCTGGCAAGGCCAAAATCAGCAACTTTGACAGTGAATTTTTCATCCAGCCTGCAGAAAGAACAAAAATTATTACTGGTGGCTGAAACAGAATAATTTACAGTGATGCTGAATCTCTAAAGAGGACTTCAGTATTTGAAATCCATACTTCTGAAGGGAGGGCTTCATCTGGCCTGTATTGACTAACACTAAA
Source organism: Lipotes vexillifer (assembly GCF_000442215.2). NCBI lineage: Eukaryota > Metazoa > Chordata > Mammalia > Artiodactyla > Lipotidae > Lipotes > Lipotes vexillifer. The sequence goes on from NW_006777107.1 coordinate 1,163,223, forward strand.
TTACAATGGAATTCTTGAATAAAAATGCTTGACATTTACATTTTAAATTCAACAGACCAAGGAAAGAGATTATAAATGATGTGGCATAAGAAAACCTTTTTTGCTTTCATGTAGATCTGGAGAAGTAGTAAAGTTGGCCATCCTCCCAGCTTTCCTTGGTTGCTAAATCGAGTATATGCCAACTGACTACCCAAAGCAATCGCTAATTTTCACTTGCCAGCTTATTAGCAATACTTAGTTTTATGGGGGAGATATGAGAGGGGACTGTTATTTTACTTTTTCATTCTCAGTGGGCTAGGCTAGTACGTACAACTCTTATGTTCCGCCAGTGAGGTAATAGAGAAAAACGATACATAGTAAAGCATCTAGGAAAACAGCAAGGTTCAACAAAAATCAATTTCTTCTATCTGAGGCTATGTATCTTTTGTGTAAGCTGGCTTTTATGTTGTTACATTGACCAAAACCAAGGTAGGAAATTAATAGCACAGTTCTTTCATTCACACATACCATGAGCCATGAATCAGTGCCATGTAAGGGAAAGCACAGATCAACTACAAACTGTTGACCGTTGTATTATACAGCCCAGGCAGACAGACACAAATAAAGTTCTTTGTATATTCATTCCCAAATACCATTTTTGGTAGGGTTTCTGCAGGCTGACTTCAAATCCACTCTTGGGAAGTTACAATATGTTGGTATTTGTGTTACCAGCCCTCTCCTTTTCACTGTAAAATGCTGAAGATCAAATTCTCCCTCCCAAAAACTAATGCAGTGTGAAACCACAACACTGGGGGCTATGGGTGGGAAGGAAAAAGAAAAGCAAGAGAACACAACAGCTGTTCAAGACCCCCTCTGGAGAATTCCTTTTAAATTCCGTTTGATAAAGCCTGAAAGCCCCGCCTACATCCCCAGTGCTTACATATCGATTTAAAACTGTAACGGAAATAAAGGACTTTTGCATGAGAAGAGAAAACATCCTCTCTAGCCTTGAACAGTGGAAAACAGATTCCTCCTTGTCACTTAATTTGGACTGCAGGCACAGAGACTCTTATACTTACATACAGTTTCTTGCAGCCAAGTCTCTGTGGACAAACTTTTTGCTTGCAAGATATTTCATGCCTTTGGCTACTTGAAGACCAAAGCCAATAAGATCTTTTACAGTGGGGTTCTGTAATCAAAGAGAATTGGAAACGCATAAACTAAGCATTTACTGTTCTAGCTATGATCTCAGAATTATGAAATGTTTATAAGAATGACCTTGTTTCAAATAATAACTTGTGCCCTGTTGATAACAGCAATAATTTATCAAGTATCTGTTATTTGCAAAGTACCATGCTAGATGCTTTTATAAACTTTGGCTAATCCTTATATACTCAAGTCTGTGATATGGGCTCCATTTTCCAGATGGGGAACTGGAGGTGTTTTAAAATGTAGGTTTTATTATTATTTAGGTATGGTAAGTCCAGCAGATGGGAACAATTGCCATCGAAAAGGCTGTTACTCACAACCTCCAAGAGGAGGAGGCATGCCATGTCATACAAGGCCACTCAGGGATGCACCAGGGTTGGTTAAGGAGGCAGAGGGAGCAAGGGGAAAACATAAGCAAGAGTCTGTATTGTGGTTTCTGTGGGAAGGAATGGGTGAAGCAGAGGAAGCAGGCTTAGAATTGGCTGGTTTGAATAATTTCAGTGGGCTCTGGGGTATAGGGACTGTCCCTAGTAGTCTGGTACCTGGTCTTGAAGTGATTAGGGCAGGTGGATAATGTCCCAGAGTGTGAGAGCACTTTAAAGGAGGTGGCTGGGGTATGGGCTCTGGAGTGGTTGGTTTGGTGATGAAAGGCATGCTCTTTGAAGGTGAGTTGTTTAATAACTTTGGGAATTTGCTAGTCCAGGGGCAGTCTCTCCAGGGTCAGCATGTCCCCACAAGTCAGAGCATCAGAAATACACGGTTAATACAGGAAGTTCCCAGAAAAATAAATCACCCCAAACCACTCAGATGCTAAGGTGTGGAGTTAGGGTTTTAACCTAAATCTGTTAGACTCCAAAGCCCACACTGTAGTGAAATCAATCACATCAGAAGCCCTCCTACTGGTACTGAAGCACCAGTGGCCTGGACCCACACAGAGAACAGGAAATCTCATTCTCCATAAGCTCAACACACAAAATTGGATGGACAGAGTAATGCCTTTAGTACCTATGAGAACTGTATCTGAAATCACATAGATGTCACTGTGGCTGATAGCCCTACTGGTGCCTGGCCATCGGGAACAGGATATCTCTTCTTCAGCAGCCACCGTGGAGTTTGTGAACTTAAGAGGCAGACAGTGGGGATTCTGAAAGGAGGGCTACAGCCCTCCTTAATGCATACAGCACGTGGAGAGGCCATTTACTGTGTTTTAGGATTCTCTAAGACATATCTGTTAGGAGTTGTAATAAGTATAGACTCCTTGGACTATAAAAGGCCATGGTACTGTATAATAGGAAATCTCTATCATGCTTTAACCCTGGGGGAATAATACCTAGAGAAGATGGCATATCCAACCAGATGAACTCATCAGGGTAATGGCAAGAGTTAGAGTGGAAAAGTGGGTATGGTAAGGCCAAAGCTCTGTGCTTTGTAAGGTAAATTCATCTTATTTGCAAAAATTCACTGCCAGGGAATATTTTATTCTTTTGACTGAATGCAAAATATTTCTTTACTGTCCTAGAGCTTATTTCCTCTGAGAACCTGACCCCATGTTTATGAAGCTGTTGATCAAGAGTAAAGCTACTCCATAACTCCCAAAGAGGCCTGATCACAGGAGCCAAGAAGCAGCCAGGGGCCATCTGTGACTTCAGTTCTGGAGACTCCTTCTTCCCTCCCTGGTCCTGGTCTGGCCATTGCTTGCTCAGCCTTAGGAACCAGCATAAATGTCACTTAGAAAACCCTCATGTGCAAGCATCTAAGAACCTCTTTTGTAACCCTGAGCTCATTCATTCAACAAATATCTCCTGAGAGTCTATGTGCCGAACACTATTTTAGGTGTTACTGCTACAGCAGTGAACAAAATACACAAAATTAGCTACCCTCATGTGCTTGAATTCTAATGGGATGTGTGTGTGTATGTGTGTGTGTGTGTGTGTGTGTGTGTATACATATATTACTTATTTATTGCCTAGTAGAGCACTGTTCAATAGAAATATAACACAAGCCACATATGTAATTAAAATTTATCTAATAGTCACATTAAAAAATTAAAAAGAAACAAGCAAAATTAATTTTCACAATATGTTTTTCAACCCAGCACACCCCAAATATCATTTCAACATGTAATCAGTATAAACAAATATTGATGAGATATTTTACTTTCTTTTTTTATACTAAATATTCAAAACCTGGGATGTATTCTATACTTAAAGCACATCTCAGTTTGGACTAGCCACATTCACATGTGGCTTGTGGCCACAGTATTGGGTAACTCAGGCCTAGTGTATGATATGAGGGTAAGTGTGATGAAGAAAAACAAAGCAGGGGAGAGGAGCAAGAAAGAAGGCATGAGGGTGTGGTGGTCAGCTGCAACTTCAGACAGGTCAGGGAAGCTTCATTTTGAAGATGACATTACGGCAAAAAGCTGAAGTTGATGACTGAGATATGTGGATATTTTGGGGAAGAGTAGTCCAGGCAGAGAGAATAGCGAGTGCAAAGGTCTTCCTGAGGTAGAAGAGTGGGTGGCAAGTTTGAAAAATAGTAAGAGACCCATTTATAATTAATTTTCAATGTATTTCTTCCTTCTAAGGTTAAAACTCCTTGAAAGCTGAGGCTCATTCTGGCTCTACATCTCCCGTGTGGTGCTTTTTCTGGCATATAGTAGGTACTCAAAGATGAGTACCTATCCAGCAGATGGTACAGCAAGGATGTTGCAGTGCAAGTAAGAATAACTGCCCCCAGGAGACCCTTCTAAGTATCACTATCTTCCTACTAGGATAGAGGATTTTGAGGAACCAGTGAATTGAATTGTCCTCTGTCCATTTGAATGGTGCAAACATTTTATATGTGCTTCTTTGGCTAAAAGCTTTTAAAAAGGTTCAAAACAGGCACATTTTGGAAGGCTCGCTGGCTTACAGCTAGTTCATGAGTTAGTAAGTTTGGTAATATACTTACGTGAGTCTCATTTCTAATGAAATTTCGAAGATCCCCATGTTTCATGTATGGTAGGACCACCAGTGGAGACCCCTCACTTCGAAGGCAGATTCCCAAGAGCGAGAGAACATTGGGATGACTAAAATCTTTCATGATGATTCCCTCGGTCAGAAATTGGGAAACTTCTCCTATGTCAGTGATTCCTGAGAAAGCCAGCAGTGGAGACATTAACTTCATTACAGGGACAACGATTACTTTGTCAAGTTCAGAGAGGGAGAACAATGGAATGTAAAACCACTGGGCTACATCTTGCCCTGATGCCTTATCATCAGAGTGTTTCTTTACAATACTTCTGAGTGAATGATGTCACCTGTGCTGCACTTTTTTTTTTTATTTTATTTTTGGCTGCGTTGGGTCTTCATTGATGCACGTGGGCTTTCTCTAGTTTTGGCGAGGAGGGGCTGCTCTTCATTGCGGTTTACAGCCTTCTCATTGCGATGACTTCGCTTGTTGTGGAGCATGGGCTCTAGGTGTGCGGGCGTCAGTAGTTGTGGCATGTGGGCTCAGTAGTTGTGGTGCACGGGCTTAGTTGCTCCATGGCATGTGGGATCTTCCCAGACCAGGGCTCAAATCTGTGTCCCCTGTGTTGGCAGGTGGATTCTTAACCACTGCACCACCAGGGAAGTCCCTGTGCTACACCTTTAAGTCACCACCTGTACCTGTTTTTGTAAGAGTCTAGCAATCTGTTTGTCTCATGCAGAACCATAGTTTGTCTCTTACAGAAAAAGGAGAGGGAAGCAGGCCAGTCCATTTCTGTAGTGATTGTCTAGGGCAGGGGTTGGCAAACTTTTCTGTAAATGGCCAGATAGTAAATATTTTTGGCTTTGTAAGCCTTATGGTCTCTGATGCATATACTCAACTCTTGCCATTGCAGCACAAAAGCAGCCACAGACAATAGTGGCTGAGGCTCAATAAACTTTATTTACGAAAACAGGCAGCAGGCCATAGTTTTCCAATCCTTGGAGTAGGAGGATTTGAAGACCAAACGTTGTCTATGGTATCTAAGTAGACTATTTTGTTATAATAGTTTCTAATCATTTCCAGATAGAGATCCCGAGGGCCTGACAATAGTCAGCACTAATAAAGAGTTAACAACCTTTAATTTATTAATCTGATTAGTATCAGTGTCAGTGATGATATTCTTCTACAAATGCAATGCATTCCAAGACCTGGAAGTCCATCTGGACCAAACAGAGATCAGCACACACCAGGGACAGAGAAAGATTTGTTGGCATTAGGACTGTTCTGAGTACAACTGGCAGGGGTACTCTTTAGTGAGGCAAACTTATTGACAATTATACTTAATCCATCAGTTTGTAGTTAGATTTCATATAAACTGTCCCTTTAATTACCTTGTGGTTAGACTTTCAAAAAAATGAACCATACAGAACACTGCTCAGCATGGAGATTTATGTTTAAAAAAGCTGAAATATTTCTGGCAATAATGTATCTTGTAAGAAAACCTTTCACGTGTGCATTGAAAGCTTATTAATTCTAATATAAATCTGTAATATATCTTGTTAACATTTTTTCAGTCTGCCTCAAACTATAAGCAGAAATTTAGAAATGGGGGTAGAAAATGCAAGCACACTGACTTGACATGTGAGACCTGTCAGCAAAGGTGGAGCCAGGAAAGCTCTAGTATGAGGAGTATATTGGGTTGTACAAGATAGTAATTTATGCCATAATTATGGCTCTGGGTCATTAATAAAGTCTTAGCTTATGTTTGGAAGCATGCCGTGTTTCTTTTCTCTTTTTTTAAAGCAAAGTTTAATAACATGCATACATGGGAGAGACCCAGGAAAACTGAGTAACTCCAGCATTCCCTGCTTCTTAAAAAGAGTATGCATTCCATTTTTAAAAGATTTTCTCAATAGCAGGTAATATTAAAAAATATATGTCTAGCACTAAAAGAGGGTAAGTATCACTTGTTAAGGAAGTTCATTTATGTGGAATACCTCATTCACCAAAAATGTGGATAAACGAGATATTACCACATTTACAATTTTTCAATTTTCTGCTGGCATATTTTTTTCATTTTCTTATTTCATTTTTTATCTTTTTGATGAAAGTCATGGTTAAAAAATAATTATAGTAATGTCTCTGGGTAAAATGAGTCATTATTACTGTATGTGCCAACATGCTTCCCATAGTTTCCATAAATATCACTTGTAAAACAAATATTATAAGCCAAACATATTTAAATGATACTTAGGCTCATCCAAGAACCTCATTTCTCCTTCATTCTTACTTATGAGGGCTCTGAGGGATAATTTCTGAGGAAATATTTCAATAAGAATTTTTAAAAATAAATTTATTTATATATATATATTTTTTAAATTTTTGGCTGCGTTGGGTCTTTGTTGCTGCATGTGAGCTTTCTCTAGTTGTGGCCAGTGGGGACTGCTCTTCATTGTGGTGCGCGGGCTTCTCATTGCAGTGGCTTCTCTTGTTGCGGAGCACAGGCTCTAGGCGCGTGGGCTTCAGTAGTTGTGGCTGCAGGCTCTAGAGCGCAGTCTCAGTAGTTGTGGCACACGGGCTTAGTTGCTCTGCGGCATGTGGGATCTTCCCGGACCAGGGTTTGAACCCGTGTCCCCTGCATTGGCAGGCAGATTCTTAACCACTGCACCACCAGGGAAGTCCCATCAATAAGAATTTAGATCAAATGCATTTTCAGGATTAGATCCATAATTCCAGCAGTTGCTGATTTTTCCACAAGGGAAAGTGCAAATCAACATTTTATTACGAACTATTTATTAGTTTGCAAACCACAAAAGTGTACTCCACTGTTAAATAAAATATAACTTACTATTCAAGGATTTCACAGCACAGTGAATTTTTTTATCATCGTTGTCCAACAAAGTCCCATGATATACACACCCGAAATGTCCTACATGAAAGAGGGAACTTGGTTAGTGCCACATTACTTTTAATTGTGCAATATTATTTATTAAGCTCTTCATGATCTTCATTTCTCTTTTTTTCCTACATGGAAAAAAAGTGCATTGTTTCTTATGCTTTTGATTAACAATACCACTATTTGTGTGTGTTTGTGAAATAGGTATACGTAATATATTTCACCCAAAGATACAAGCAATACGATTATTTAATACATGGTAAATATTTAGGTGATGTAACTGTTATTAAAGGTTAACATAATAAAATATTCAACCACAGTGGAACCACTGAAAACAGGAGTAACATCTGCCTCGTAAAAGAAACATTATTTTTAAGGATCAAATAACATCTTTTAAATGCGAAAATGAAGTTTTACCCACATAAAGAAATACAATAAAATAAGCTCCCTATATTCCAATAAACTGAAATGAAATAAAAATGTCACCATTAGAAATAAGATTAGCATTACAGAATAAGGATTTCCCCCTTTAGTCACCAGTTAGTTTGTAATCCAGGTTGGCAGAAACTGAAAGGCAATCGCCCAAATGAAGCAAATTCACTCTGAGTCATTTCATCTAGTTCTCTGGTTTTAGCCACATCACTTTCCCAATGGTAGCCTTTCATCCAGTGGCAGTAATTTTCCCCAGAGGTGCCAAATGTCTGATAGCTGTGTAAGTCATTAATTAAGTTGTCCAGCTGGCCAAGACCCCCTGAGTGCCTAGCATGTGAGTGTTGGGCATTAGTCTACTCTCTTGTAATGCAAAGATGACTAAATAAATGCTCTTGAGGGCTCATGTTCTACTGGGGAAGGCATATAAATAAATAATAGTTAATATTTATAGAATCATTCATGATTATTACTTTATAAGAGAGATAATTGCCATTTTTAGCACCTTTCATGATAAAATACTAATTTTACAATATGTAGAATTAGAATATAATTAGTGAAGCCACACACTCTAAAACTGGTACAATTACTAGGATTTATAGGCTGGTAAAAGAACTATATATTAGTCTGATGTGAAACACGTTTGTTAACAGTGAAGCTGCTATTTGGGAAGGGGAGCTAAGGATTAAAATCTGGAGTATGTGATAGAGGAATGTGCTGATGCTTTCACAGGAAAATGGGAAGGACTCGTGAACACAAAAGGCAAATTGTCCCATCAGCTTCTTCTGCATCATGCTGGCTGATGTCTCTGCTACCTCTTGCAGCGCATACTGAATAAAGAGGGATCAGAGGCCATTCAGTATTAAAGGTAAAAGCTTTTTAGAAAAAAAGGGAAGAGTGGAGTTCATTTCCTGGCTTCCGGTTGGTTTCTTTTCCTGCTCAATATTTCCTCAAATACTGTATACGCTAGCTGTTATTGCTGCTCTGGCTGGCTTATTACAAATATTCATTCCTCTTTGTATAAAGAAATTGGAGTGCATTGTAGAGATGATGTATGTTGCTTCAGATCAAGGGAAGGCTATAAATTCCCTGTCTTCTGATGCTGTCCAGCAGTATACAAACTGCTATAAACCAGGACTTCATAGAGTTAGTCACTATTCTCAGGGTAGAGAAAGACTGGAAGGAGATAGGAGTAAAAATATTGGAACTTAACAGAATGATTTTTAGAAGGAAGTAAAAGGCACGTTTCAAGAAATTATAGTTGTCATTATGAAAAAGGCGAGGAAGGAATGTGATTTATTTCTAATACGTTTGGGAGATTATCAAGTTGTCTCCATGCACAGGGGCAAATTCCCATGGATGTGATTTGCAGGGCTGTATGTCTGCAGAACAGAAATCAAGTGCACTTGTTATCACTGCTCTGTCAGTTGCTTTCACCATTGTCTAATTCCTAATCTGCAAAGGCAGAAGATAAAATGCTTACTGGAAAATCGTGTTTAACAAAAAGCTGAGTGGAAATACTTACCTCTTCCTATGACTTCATTGAAATGCACAATCAGGCTGCTTGGCCCAATCACTACGTGCTGAACTGCCTGGACAAGCTCTGGATTTAGAGCACTGAGGTCAATGTGGACAGTATTTTGCAGTAATGGACTGGATATATCAGAGTCCCCACTAGTTAGGATGGGGGATAGGTCTGTCAGAGGATACTGCACTTGTCTGCATGACCCATTCTGAGATGAGTTAGGAAACTGGTCTGCAAGATAAAGCAAAATTATTAGAAACAATAGTGAAACCTCACTTAGTGGGGACTGCAACAGGGGCAGCAAATTGAATTAATAACAAAACCAAATTTTAAATTTAAATTTAAAGAAATGATGGTTGTATCATTGAATGAGGCTAGGAAAAACCCATACAAAGGAATTGGTTTAATAAAATTGGGAAAAGATACAGGTTTGCGTGTGTGTGTTTAAATAAAAATTTATTGATTCTCTTGTAAGAATATTAAGCAGTAACTTTGAAAGCTTGTTTTCCCTCTTCATTTCCTTAGACATTTCTCTTTTTATGTATAGCAAAAAGCCAAGCTTGAGATTTGTTTTTTAATATACTATATTCTTAAGAATGCAAAGCAGCAAAAATAGTAAGCAACTGCCTGGCTCCCACAAAAATCCAACTCAACTATAAGAAAATGAAAAAAGATGCCTTTTGAGAGACTAGTGTTTATTAAGGGAATGAATTAGTATTGCTCAAAACCTATGTGGATTCCTGGTCAATGAAAAATATGTAAAGCGAAATATTATATATCTAGATGTCTCTATATAAATATACACCCATACACACAAACGACTAGAAATATGCAATGACTAAAATTTCAGAACTGAAAGTTTGTCACATTCGTGGTAAGTTCTCCATACTGTGGTGATGGCAGCAGATCTAGTGTTATCACTCTTTAGAGAAAGCAGATTAGAATTGGGTTAGTGTGCCATTCTCATTACTTACTTGAGGACACTTGGAAAGGGATCAGATCAGCATTCCTTGTAAGCTGATCTTTATAACCAAAACAGTAAGAGCCTCAAGCAAAGTTCCCTTTTTCTAGGTGAGAATTTTCCATTTCAGGGGTAGGGAATTATGAGGCTGAGAATACATTTCTTAATGTCAGATAAGGCAAAAAAACCACCAGTTGCTTTGCCCTTTCCAATGGGAATGCATACATGTCAAGGAGAGGGCATTATACTGGCAGCAACTGACTTGAAGACAAACTAAGCTGGGTATTGAAATGTATTAGTGTATAACACAGGGAGAGGGGAGAGGCTTATGAGGGGGTCCCCATTAGCACCAAAAGAAAATATTGTTTATTTGCAAAGGAGAAGGAAAATCAGAACTTAAGAGAGGGTCATTAAAAAGAAAGTTGATGGTACCCTAACTATTCCTAAGCCCACTTAAACATGTTTAGTATCTGCCACATTGGAAGTTTGGTAATACATCAATTTGGCCAGAGCAGTAAATTTCAACAGTGGTTCCAGAAAAGCTTTGGGACCACCTGTAGTTATAGTAATCACTAGCTGGAAATGAGACAGATGCAACCTTAAAAGAAGGATGTAGAACATTAGGGGAGTGCTTGAGATGTTGGATGGGTGAGGGAAGGAAGGAGCCTAGCTGGGTGTCTGTTCCTTTAATTCCAGAGTCAGTGTTTCCAATCCTTTCCTAGGGGATGGAAATGCGGATGAACCTCTCTAAACTCAGTTCCTTTTCCTTCACTTCTCAAACCTTTGCACCTAGAGATCAGGGTTCTAAATTTTCAGAGGTGCAGAGATTAAGGGAAATCCTTGATGAGGCACAGGAAAAAATCCTCTGGCATAGAAATTGTACTGACCTTTGGGCTAAGTTCAAACATGCACACAAACCAATTTAAACCATCAGTGTGTGATTCTGGTCTGACACACAGAGAATTCTAGGTCTGCATGAAAGATTGATAAGGATGCTGTCCCCACCGCACACAGAGAGAAGCTCTGTAGGTGCCTCTTCATTAGGTGCTGGCTGTGCATTTCCTCATTATTCTCTCTGGATAACTTTCTTTTGCCTATTTTATTTTTCCATGTCTCCAAGGAGTAGGTTCAATGTAGGAAAGAGGATGAAACTCAAGTTTCTTAGCAATGATGACAGAGGTTAGGTGAGTAATGAGGTTGAAGGAAGATTAAATATGCTTCTTTAAAAAAATTACTTGTGAATTTTAAAGATCTCAAATTAGAGCCATTAAGTGTGAATATAAAATAATAAACAGATCTAAATTTCAAAACTATAAACTGGATTTGATTTGTCCATGTTGTTAAGGGCTTGGATTCTTAGAGGTAAAGGGAGTCATGTGGGAAAAGACAATATTAACAGTGTCTATAGAACATCTCTATAGAACTAATATAAACTTGAAAAAGTAAGAGGCAGTAAATGTTGAAAAAGTTAAAATGTTAAGTGCCTCATTGCTCTTGTACTTGTTTTGATGAGCAACTTCTAAGTTTTGCAGTATCCTCAACTGTCTGTGACTCATTTTATTTATCCACTGGTAAATATTCAACCAGGAAAATGCTTGTACTTGACTCACGTCCTGTAACTTCTAAAGATAATGGAGCAGATACAATACAGACATTTTGCTTTTACCAGGAGATTTAAAATAAAACAATGTGAAATGCTCTGGCTAATCTGACAATTATTAGGTCTAATGTTTTGCAAAACAGATGATGTTAACCCTCCCTTTTAAATAGCATAATTGAAGGTTTTTATTGGATAAGACTCAAAATATATTCAAGTCCTGGGATGCTGTGGGTAAAAGGCTGAGTACTAACAGTTCATTGAGAATCCTTCAAAGGAGGGCTAAAAGTATAATTTAAATGTTTGAGGATCAACAGGTAAAAAAATGTAGCTGTACCAACTTCTATTTCAATAAATATACGTTTCCTATCTTAACTCTTCCTGGGTTGTTAAAGAGAGCTTCACAATTTCTTAGCATTGCACTCAGCTGATAAACACCTTATCTTTGCTCAAATGATTTTAAAATGAACCTTTTTGTGAGAACAGAGCTTAAAGACTCTAAAAATCTCATATAATATGTAAATGAGTTCATTTTAAAATAAGAGCCGTGTAACTCTGTGTCAAATTAAATACTTCTTTGGCCAAAGAAGAGGTGAATACTTCTTTTATATTTTTATAAAAATATAAAGGCAAAACCAAAAATAAACAACAATGCCACAACCCACTGAGGTATATGTATAGTTATTTCTCAGAACAATAAACTGAAGTATACCTTCTGGAAAAGTAGCTCGGTAGTCTACAGATTCATTTGAAACCATTTCTGTAGTTGGGCTTACACTTCGGGCACTTACAAGCCTATCCAAATGAGGAGTGTGTACTCTTGCATCATAGCGAACTAATTCACTGCCCAGATCTTAAAACAGAAAGAGAGAAAGAGCTCGTTAAAGACTTGGCTATCATGGGTCCCAGTAGACTTTGACCCAGTGACCAGAACTCATGGGTTTTATGGATTGCATAAGATCGCACACATGAATCTATGACAATTTTAAAATGTAACGACTGTATTCTTAAGGCAACTTCTTTAAAACAAACAATAACCAAAAAAATGCACCTTTAATTTGCTTTCTCTTTTTCAGCCACAGGAAAAGCCCAAGTAATAATAAGAGTATTATTGATATTGAGACAACACCAACAATCAGTCCTGTGAAATTCTGATCTGGTTGAACTATCACTTTTCCAAGGACGGTTGAAGAAATTGCTTGCTTCCACTAAAAATGACAAATAAAAGTCAGAATTTAGCCATGATAGATACAAAATACACTACACAGTTGAATCACAGTCTCCCTGGGCTCAACATACTACCTGGTTATTACCATTCTAGAAGTAGCATAACTGCCTTCAGAGTATTAAGACATTCCTCAATTCTGGTTCAGTGTTCAAATAATTAGGGGCTACTAATCACTTAAGTACTTACATTATGCATAGCTGTTTGTACTTATAACTAGGTATTAGGTATTAGGGGGTAAATAGATAAAAATCAGTCTCTGACCTTGAGGAACTGAAGTATGAAAGGGAGACAAACACAAAAATAAATGATTATAGTACACTATGATATGTACTGTAGAAGTATGAACATATAGTAAGAAAAAGAGACAACAGGACATTAATTCTGTCCTGGAGGGTAGGGTAGAGGACACAGGAGACTCCCCATAAGTAGTAATCATATTATTATTATGATGGGATAATGAAGTCTCAGAATATTTTTATTTCAGTTTTGATACATAGAAGAAGTCTTTGACGTTCCTTCCAGCTCTAACATGGTATGATTTTTAGGATTTCTGGTCCTTTTAATTCCAAACTCTGATCTCATGATTCAGCCTTCTTTTTTTTTTTTTAAATTAATTAATTAATTAATTTTAGTTTTTTTGGCTGTGTTGGGTCTTCGTTTCTGTGCGAGGGCTTTCCCTTGTTGCAGCCAGCGGGGGCGACTCTTCATTGCGGTGCGTGGGCCTCTCACTGTTGCGGCCTCTCTTGTTGAGGAGCACAGGCTCCAGACGTGCAGGCTCAGTAGTTGTGGCTCACAGGGCCAGTTGCTCCGCGGCATGTGGGATCTTCCCAGACCAGGGCTCGAACCCGTGTCCCCTGCATTGGCAGGCAGATTCTCAACCACTGTGCCACCAGGGAAGCCCCCCGGACTTCTTTGATTTTTAAATTTTTTCATACATTCCCATTTCATAACTTTTTGGAAAACTTCAGGAACCCTTTAAAAATCACACATTCTTGGATAAACAAAATGTGGTATATCTATACAAGTGGAATATTATTCAGCCTTAAAAAAGGAATGAAGTTCTGACACATGCTACAACATGGATCAACCTTGAAAACTTGCTAAGTAGAATAAGCCAGACACAAAAGGACAAATATTATATGATTTCACTTATACAAAATGTCTAGAGTAGGCAAATTCATAAAGACAGAAAGTAGATTAGAGGTTACCAGGGACTGGGGAAGAGGAGGGATTGTGACAGTACTATTGAATGGTTCCAGAGATTCTGTTTAGGGTGATGAAAAAGTTTTGGAATTTGACAGTGGTGACGGTTGCACAACACTGTGAATGTAATTAATGCCACTGAATTGTACACTAAAAAATGATTAAAATGGTACATTTTATATGTATTTTACCATAATTAAAAAAATTAATAATGTAATATACCTAAAACCATTGGACTGTATACTTTAAATGTATAAACTGTATGGTAAGTGAATTAATCTCAATAAAGCTGTTAAAAAAAAAGAGTGAAAAAAAAATCACTCACTCCAGTTCCCGGTTATCTGATTTAGCTGTTTACATGAAAGAAGTTACTGTAAAATAGTTTAATTCTTATTTTACTTCACCCAGTGCATACATATTCTTTTACTTATGGGTCTCTGCATTTGAGATCACTGTAGCGGGCAGTAGTTTGTTGGCTCTGGCCTCTTGGAGTGGTGAGAGGTGGGGAAAGGGCCCTATTGAATGTGCCCTTATCCCTCCTGAGAATTACAGAAAATTTCGGCAAGAACGTGGCATGATGGAGAGGAGCGTGGCCAGCAAGGACTTTTGAGATCTACCCTTTGAAGCTTGGGAAGGAGACAGTGCAACAAAAACCTCACTATTTCTAAAATAACAACTAAGAAGCAAGGCTGAGATGATGAGCTAAAGCCAACAGACAAATGAGCTTTAATGATTTATGTCAAGCCTGCAAGTGACATAATTACGCTGGCATCTTTATTTACATCATGAGAGGAAAGCAGGAATCCCACCTCTATATTTAGTTCGCTGTTCAATTTCAGCAGGTCATTGGGGACCGTACATAAAACGGCTTCAGAATGTGAGTGTATATTCTCACAGCTCTTATTTCCAACTTTTAACACTTCACCTTTTACTGCTTCAGGGTCAATATCATTTCCCTGGAAGAGAAAAAGAAAAAGGAGCTTGTTAACACTTCACAGTTTTGCAGGAAT
>NW_006777107.1:1178223-1180553 GCF_000442215.2 Lipotes vexillifer
CAGGAATGCAAACAATTGTGAAGGAATATAAATATACAGCAAACACAGGCCATGTTGTTTACCAAGGCACATGATTTTCTGACACTCATTTTTTATTTTTTTTGCTGTACGCGGGCCTCCCACTGCCGTGGCCTCTCCCGTTGTGGAGCACAGGCTCCGGACGCGCAGGCTCAGCGGCCATGGCTCACGGGCCCAGCCGCTCCGCGGCATGTGGGATCTTCCCGGACCGGGGCACAAACTCGTGTCCCCTGCATCGGCAGGCGGATTCTCAACCACTGTGCCACCAGGGAAGCCCATGATTACATTATTTTGAACAATTATATAGTTACATGAAAGCTTTAAAAACACTGTTCAATTTGACATATTTAGTTAATTGAAGTCACCATTAGGTATTTAAAATATCACTGTTTTGTTGAAGAAACCGATAATTAGCCTTGGTAAAGAAGTGGCACAATTTCTCATATGAAGACTTAATGGGTATGGCTATTTATTTATTATTTTAAAATTTTATTTATTTTATTTTTATTATTTATTTTTTGGCGTTGGGTCTTCGTTGCTGCACGTGGGCTTTCTCTAGTTGCAGCGAGTGGGGCTCCTCTTTGTTGCGGTGGGCGGGCTTCTCACTGCGGTGGCTTCTCTTGTTGCAGAGCATGGGCTCTAGGTGAACGGTCTTCAGTAGTTGTGGCTCGCGGGTTCTAGAGCGCAGGATCCGTACTTGTGGCACACGGGCTTAGTTGCTCCACGGCATGTGGGATCTTCCCGAACCAGGGCTTGAACCTGTGTCCCTTGCATTGGCAGGCAGATTCTTAGCCACTGCACCACCAGGGAAGTCCGAGTATGGTTATTTATTAAAAAGTCATTATTTTGAGGAAAGAGAGCTATCAAAACGTATTAGCATTTTTCTTAGGGACAAAGAGCAGCCAGTAACAAATACAGTACTGCTACTTTGTTTCCCACTTTGTTTTACATGACCTTTAATACTTGGCAAACTAGTTTTACATACATTGTCTCATATGGATCTCGACAGATTGCTAGGTCAAATATTATTCTCGGAAAAGAAGCTGGAAGAAAATACTTCTTTCTAACATGAATTTGGAGTTAAAAAAAATGGATATAGACACACTCTATCCTTACGATACTTCTAGAGGCAGTATGCGTACTCCATTGAACCAGGTCAGTCCCACAGGGCAAGTCAACGTAGAAGCACATAAATCTAATAAGTCACCTTGGGGCTTCAAATGACAACTTGTTGGTTAGGACTGAGGAGGGCTAAGGCATTGGCTCACATACTGGAAGAAATTCAGGGAATGACAAAGGAAAGAGATTAAAGAGCTGGAGGGCTTGATTTATGAGGGAATGACTAAAATGTGTCTTGCTTGCTTAGATAATGATGAAGGCTGGGGGAAGGGATGAACATACTGCGTTTACATTTCCAATACTCCTTCTTTTAGGCTCAGGGCTGCCTAGGATGTTGCATAAAAGCTTCTCTAAAACAAAAACAGGTCACAAAGCTGAACAACGAAACCCCTTTTCATTTGTGCCTACTAAGAAAGGCATAATAATTAGTGACTTACATAAGAAATTAATATCAGTTTTATATGTATAGTGATTATTTTATTTTTTTAAAATTTATTTTATTTATTTATTTTTGGCAGCGTTGGGTCTTGTTGCTGCGCGAGGGCTTTCTCTAGTTGCAACGAGCGGGGGATACTCTTAGTTGTGGTGCACGTGCTTCTCATTGCGGTGGCTCCTCTTGCTGTGGAGCACGGGCTCTAGGCACACAGGCTTCGGTAGTTGTGGCGCTCGGGCTTTGTTGCTCTGCGGCATGTGGGATCTTCCTGGTCCAGGGCTTGAACCTGTGTCCCCTGCCTTGGCAGGTGGATTCTTACCCACTGCACCACCAGGGAAGCCCTGTATAGTGATTATTTAAAAAATTTACAATCCAAGATATCAAAAAACTGATACTGGAAGCCCACTACTATATAACAGAGGGGACCGAATCAGGAAAAAAAAAGGTATAGGCTGGTTTTTGTCATTTAAAATAAACATAGCTTTATCAAGCTGTGGAAAAAAATGTTTATGTTTAGAAATTTTATTATTTACTTTTTATTATTTAATATTAACTATTATTAAATAGTAGAACATATTTACAAAATTGGATTAGTTCTTCAGTCATTAAAACAGTAATACATAGGTTTTTAAATAAAGCAAAATAAAAGGAGCTTTCTGGTCTTTAATCCCCTACACCCATTGAGCAATTTAGAGTTATAATTATCTCATTTTATCCTGCAAAGACACTTCCCTGAGGTAAGTATTATGGTCATTCCTGC
>NW_006777107.1:1180638-1214030 GCF_000442215.2 Lipotes vexillifer
ATTCCTGCTTTACACATTGAGAACTAAGGTTCAAGAAGGGACTTGGTCATGAAGCAAATCAATTCCATTTAATACAAATCTACTTACCATCTACTACTGTGTGTTAGACAAAACTCTGTAATATAAAGATGAGTAAGAGTTTCTTCCCCTCACTATAATGTTTAAGTGAATATATTTCTAAAGTGAAAAACTGTTACTCCTCTGTCATATCAGGATGTCCCTTGTCCATTTCCTCTGAACTCTGGCCAGGTATGACATGTTTCTATCTAGGACTCAGGCCTGGGAACCCATGTCTGAGCTGGTTACAGAGCAGAGCAGATAGGAGTGGAAGTGGGTAGGATTTGAAAAATAGCATTATAACAGGCAGGGTCTTGCAAGTTTTCATGACTCCAGGGGGCCACAATGTTGCCATGGAAAGTCAGTTAAGGCCATGGAGGGGATGTAGCAGGACTCAGCCAGGCCACGGTCCAGGGAGGCTGGCAATAGAAAGTTAGTGAGGTGGGGTGGTGGTGGAGGGACATTTACACTTTATCCAGAGGATATGAGCCCCCTCAGCTTGGGAACTAGGCCAAAGAACCACCACAGAAAGCTTCAAAACTAAGTCCACAGGACATTAACAGGCATTTGGGGAAAAAAGTTCCCAGGTCTTTTGAGGAAAGCTGGATGAACCAAAATTAAACTGGTTTCTTCATTGGCTACTTGGGGCACTGGGATACCACAGGTGCTGTCTATGTGCCCTGGAATATGGGTTTTTTCCCCCACAGAATGCATATTAAAGTGTGTAGCGCAGGGAAATACAGTTGACCCCTGAATAACATTGGGGGGTTAGGGGCACTGACCACTGTGTAGTTGAAAATCCACATATAACTTCACAGTCAGCCCTCTGTATCTGAGGTTCTGTAACCACAGATTCAACCAACCATGGATCACGTAGGACTATAGTATGTATTTATTGAAAAAATCCGCGTATAGTGGACCTGCACAGTTCAAACCTGTGTTGTTCAAGGGTCAACTGTACTAGTTTATGAGCACCATCAATAAGAATAGGTCTTGACACTGGACCAAATGACCTCTAAGAAAAGAGCCCTTCATTTCTACCCTGTCTAGAGACAGAACTGGCCTCACGGTGGCTGTGAATGGGTTTGGGCCTACAGTTGCAGGTATCTTAGTCAGAAGTGGGAGGAAGACAAAACTCTAGCTGGCTCTGGGCAGCAGGTAGACTGAGTTAGCTCAGAACTACTCTCCTTTCTAGATCCTTCTGATGCCCAGAAACTGACACAGGCCTCTAGCTGAGCTCTCAACCTTTGATCTTATGCTCCTAGTATCGTAGCCTGAGTCCCTGTTCCCTGACTTAGATGATCTTCCTGCTGCTTTTCCTGTTTTAGCCAACTTCTCCAAACAGGACTTCTGAAGCATCTCTATTACCATGTATATCTATATGCTCCAGAATAAGATGAAGCCCCAGGGCAGTGTCAGGCAGTCCTAGTTCCAGCATTAAATACTGTGCTTCTCTAGTTTCCATAAAATATGATCATGAACAAAGAGTCATATAAGATAATCAGGAAAAAATTCAGGGTTTCTTTCAACAGAATTGACTTTTAGATATTTTTAGAGTTTAGAGCTATTTCACTTAAAGGATTGTATAGCTAGCTATCCATGTACCGTATGATAAAAAATTTCTCTATTATGAAAGGTATTTTGGTATACATGAAATGAAAGTTAAAATGAAAGCCTTTGTAATGTAGTGGAAAGAAGACCAAATTTGGAATCAAGAAATTTGAGTGTGAGCCCTAGTTATGCTGTTTGCTCCCTAGATGACCCAAAACAAATTACCTAATCTTTCTGAACCTCTGTTTACTTATCTATAAATGGGGATGATTATCACTGACCTCCCAATCTCACAAGTCCACGAGACTCAAATGAAACAACATATGTCAAAGTACTGTGTTAACTAAAATTCCACACAAATGTCAGCTGTTGTTGACATGAACACCGTACCTTAACGTGTACTCCTAAAGAGATGTCTACTTCTTTTTTTTTTCCATAAATTTGTTTGTTTATTTTTAACTTTTGGTGGCATTGGGTCTTCGTTGCTGTGCACAGGCTTTTCTCTAGTTGCGGTGAGAGGGGGCTACTCTTTGTGGGGTGCGTGGGCTTCTCATTGCGGTGGCTTCTCTTGTTGTGGAGCATGGGCTCTAGGCGCAGGGGTTCAGTAGTTGTGGCTCACGGGCTCTAGAGCGCAGCCTCAGTAGTTGTGGTGCACAGGCTTAATTGCTCTGTGGAATGTGGGATCTTCCCGGACCAGGGCTCGAACCCGTGTCCTCTGCATTGGCAGACGGGTTCCTAACCACTGCGCAACCAGGGAAGTCCCGAGATGTCTACTTCTGATGACCACTGTCCACAGCTGGTGCCTAAGCCTTGCATATAAACTACCTCCCACATCAATGGGGTTTCTGATTAGTCCTGAGGAATGACTGATCCCCGATCTCTATTATGTTCTCTTGATCCAAACTTGGCTGACCCTCTTGGCCATGGTGTAATCATTACACCAACTATTGACTAAGCCAATTCTCACAACTAGGGCTGGAAACTATCACAGTCTCTTTTTAGCCAAGGAATTCTTATGCATGGCTGCTTGAGGAGCACGAACTCTTCCTGGCAACAAGAAGCAAATCTCTAAACACAATTCTCTCCATAGTGTTTTCGCTGATGGAACACAAACATACTTCACATTCATGTTTTGAATGGTAGTTGAACAAGCACAACATGAAATAAAATGACACCCTTTCTTTTGATAAAAAACAGTTCACTGCTTGTCCAGAAGAGGCTTTTTCTTTTCTTTTCTTTTCTCTTGCTTTATGTTTCTTTGTTTCTGCCCTCAGAGAGGCAGAGGTTTTAATGTGATCAACTTTAGAAATTGATAAAGGGTTAAACTGCTGTCACACAAAGATTCTATTATAGTAGATTTCCTCTTACACATACGTAAAATGGAATATGGGAGAAGACTGAATCATGACACCAAAATAGTCCCCCAAAACTGTTCCTTTTTTCCCCAGATTGCCACTCTGTGACATGACAGGTGCTAGACCCTTGTTAGAGAAGAGTCATTCTGTATATAGGCAAGAAAAGAAGGTCTCTTGTGTCTGTTTCCAGAGGCCTCTTGGGCCAGGTTGGGAATAGCATTGAAAGGCTGAGGATTATGTCAAATCATACTTTTCTTGGTCCAACAATTTTGTAGGACATTGAATAATGGGTATGTAATTTACAGAAAAAGGAGTTTTCTCCTCCATATAAGACTGCTTGAAAGGGTAGATAAAGAACCATTCTTCTCTAATCCTTCCATCATAGATACAGGAACAGAAAAATAGAGTTTATCTGGGTGTAAAAATATTTGCAAATAAACCTTTGTTTTCATCAAGAAAAATCAAATGGAATCTTTCAAATGGCAAACACAGTAATTGTTGAAAGCAAAAGGTCACACTAGATTAATTTTATTGAAAAAAAAAAAGAAGTGATAAAAGCTCTTTCTCCCTTTCTAAAACTAATTAAAGAAGCAGATGAAAGAACTCTGCTATGGTAAACATGCTGTTCGTTGAAGCAGGCTTCCATTTAATTTCACGCTGGGCTTGCTTAATTATTGTACAAAACACAGTTGCGAGGTTAGTAAACTTGTATGAGTACGAACGTGTGCATGGGTTTGGCTATAGATAAAATCTTGTTGAAAAAGCAGAAAAATTTTAGTAGAAACATTCTTACTTAGATGGAGATGGTCTTTGGGAATTTATATTACAACTAAACAAGGACTATCGTATTACTTTGTGTTTGTTCATATTTGCATTCAGGCTATCTTTCAGGGGGAAAATCCTGCATGCCTAAAACATCATGTTGAAGCATAAATATTTTGTTGTTTCTAGAGACTGGGGCTACAGATAATTAAAGTTTTGATCATTTTGCCTCTTTTATTACTATTTGAAGTAAAAGTGACTGAAGCAACATAAAAGAGTTGTATTCTAGTCTTTGTTTTGCCACGATTGGATCACTTGTCAAACCACTTAACCTCTCTGGGTTTTAGTATTCTTTGTTTGCAACAGGCTGGGTTAGAAAAGATGATTTGTTATTGTCCAATCAAATTATATTTAGAAGCTAATATATTTCTGAGGTAGAGGAAATCCAGCTCCATTTATAAATCAGCTTAGAGATAACCACACCCAGATACAAAATTCCAAATAAGAAGGAAGTACAGAACTATAGTTGATGCGTTTACTTTCATGACTCTTACCTTTTATCTTACAATGAGCACGTTTAGGTGTCCAGGGAAATATATAACGTTGGCAGAATAATACATCATAGGCAACTTTAATGGATTTGTGTCTCAAATTTACTACTTTTTAATATATACACAAGAAAGAGTTTTTAAATGCTTCATTAAAAAGCAGTTCGTGATTATACATACCTTTTAGTCTTATGTCAAAAAGATTTGTTTCTCAGAGCTTAGATATTTGCCGATGTAGTAGAAGATAATGACCAAGCACAACAATTTTATTCACATAGCTATGAAGTCAATTAGGTGCAAGTTGATGATTTGAGAGATGATTTTAAGCATTTCTTACCTTAATTTCCAGTACATTTTCACTGCCTATTGAGATCATCACTGGCTTTTCAAAAGGCTTAAACACAGGATTATGTACATAAATGAGATCAAAGTATTTGGAATGGATCCCATCTAACATGAAAAAGGCTTTGGTTTTCAGGGGGAGTTGTAGGTTCAGCTGTTGTAGTGAAGGAGTTGTACAGCAGATTATCTCCGAATTAGAGCGATGCTGACATGCCTATAGTAAAACACAATTATCCACTGTAAACAGAACATAGCTTGACAACATCAATAGCAACTTTCACATTTCACTGTTTCAAACAATCAATTGAAAATGTACAATTTTGAAAAAAATCTCCATTTAACTTCCTAATGTTGAAGAACACATTTCTGCAAACATGACAGATGTGATTCTCTAAACAACACGGTCTTTTTTTTTTTTTTAACATCTTTATTGGAGTAATTGCTCTACCATGGTTAGTTTCTGCTTTATAACAAAGTGAATCAGCTATATGTATACATATATCCCCATATCCCCTCCCTTTTGAGCCTCCCTCCCACCCTCCCTATCCCACCCCTCTAGGTGATCACAAAGCATCGAGCTGATCTCTCTGTGCTATGAAGCAGCTTCCCACGAGCTATCTATTTTACATTTGGTAGTGTATACAGGTCATCTTATTAGTGTGTTTTAAGCTATCTATTACTGAGTGCCAGGTCCTGTGCAAAACACTTTAGTACAAGGTTGGTCTCATTTAATTCTCACAATAATCCTATGAGGTAGGTGCTACGATTACACACATAATTACAGATGAAGAAACTGAGCTTTGCAAGCTGATGTCATCAGACCAGGTCACAGCTCTGAGTGGCAAAGCAGGGAACATAAATCCTAGGCCACTGACCCTAAAATTCACGTAACTCCCACACTGGATGGCTTCTTGCTCACTTTGTATTCTCTACTGATAAATCTTTTCCTATGCTATTTTACAAAGGCTCTGTTATTATTATTTCATGCCCTTTCATCTCTCATTTCAAATCTTCCCCTTTGTAATTCTGATTTATAGAAGTTTGGAAAATGTGGTTTCCTCTTGATTGTGCTTAGACTAAACCACCAACACAAAGTGGCACATTTAAGGTTAAATGGTTGCATTTTTCCCCCAAGGAAAAGACAAACAAGCAACAACATCCCTCATATTTCCTTTTCTTTGACAAGTAGAGTTGGAGATAAAACAATTACTTATGCCCACAACAGAAAAAGGACTCAGGATATACAGAAAAAGCACAAACAAAATTGGATATTTGATATTTTCTTTTAAAAATAATTTAAAAAATTATCCTACATTAAAAAATGTGTGCTATAAGCAGATAAAGAAAACTGATAAATAGATATAATATGAATAAAATATTACTTAGCTTTGTATCAAATCCATATTATAATGCTAAAAGCTATTTATTCTATCATCTTGAAAAAAAGGAAATGAACAGTTTTACTGCTATTACGGTAATTCTCTACATAACAAGAAATTTGAAAACTATACAATAAACTGCTGGCTTCTGGGACATAATGCATATTACCAAATTAATATGCATTTTGTTAAGAAGGTGATTAGTATTTTTATTTTAAAATATTTGAGTTCGTTAGGCTTAAAAATTATTGTGGCTGGATTGGTATATCTAAGTCAAACCTGACCAAGAGTTTTTCTCTGTTAAATAATGAATGGGTTCAATTCATCATGGTCAGCTTCAAATTCTATAAGAAGCAGGGAACATGGAAGGAACACACGTCTCTTTAAGAGGTTTTTCACAAACAATAGTCAAATAGACCCACTGAATTTTTCATTCCTGTCCAATTTGAATGCATTGTTCTATTGTACTAATATGTTTGTGGCTAAAATAAGAGAAGTTTACATTTCCAGATATGTAAACAGATAAGATTTAAATCTTCTACCATTGTTTGAATCTTCCTTGGCACATCTAGGAGGTTTTAATAACTATTTGATTACAAATGAATGAATGATGCCACATGTCATCATAATGCTGGTGAGGGAGAAGGAAGAAAACTTAGCCGTTATTTCAATAACGCAGGCTCGGTGTGAATTAGATAAACTAATAATTTCTCAGATTTCTACTTTAAAAAGTCACATGCCAACACCAAAGAGGGTTACTGTTATTTTTATAGGTTAATGAAAAATTGCTATGCCTGGCTGTGGAGAACCGATGTCCTTTAAATGAATAGCGGCGGTATTCTAACTTTGTTTGTGGCCATGTGCAGGGATTGGTTTCAAAGCTCTCTACTTCATACGGTGACTCCCTGGAGTACAATCTCTCAGGAATATTATAAAAATCTAATAATACTCTTTAGAGGTGATGCAATGTGGCTGATTGAGAAGGTCAAGAAAAATCTCATTTGAGATGACCTTATTGTTTGGTGATTTGGCTTGACATTTTTAGCCCCAAATTGGTTTTTGTAATTAAAGCACACTGTGGTCTTAGCCTTCACAAAATATTGGATGGGAATCTAAAAGGAAGTGTTGTAATTCAATCTACTGCCTCCCCAGTTAAGCCCTTGCTTGAGAGGGGGCACTTAGAACTTTCATTCTAAGTTGCATGTACAAGTCCAACTAGATTATGGATATTTTATATCAAAGAAAAACAACAAAAATATGAAATCTTTGTAAATAACTCCAAACTTCTTAAGGTCTGAAGTAAAACTACCATTTTAATGTGATGTCCCAAAATTGTTAGAGCACAAAATAGGTCAATCACTTTTAAGGAGGAATTCAGTTAAATTCTGATTGACCTTGCAAATAAAAGAAAAAAGGTGGAGAAATACCAAACAACATACACAATCTAAGACATAAATATTCTAATGCTCTTTCTCATTATTTGATAACATGCTAACCAAGGCACAAGAGGAATGGTAAGAAGCAGGGATGTGTAAGAAAACACTGTACCACTTAGGAAGACAAGGATGCTGTGGCAAGATTAGAGGCTTTACCCAAGGGTTTTATTAGAGCAAAAGGGTTGATGTTCCATGGGATATTAAAAAAGGGGGGATAGGGAAATGCAATGGCCTGAATGATTGCATCCTCCCCAAATTCATATGTTGGAAGCCTAATCCCCAGTGTGATTGTATTTGGAGATGGGGCCTTTGGGAGGTAAGTAGGTCATGAGAGTGAAGTTCTCATGATGGAGTTAGTGCCCTCATAAGAAGAGACACAAGAGATCTTACTGCCACTTTCTTTCACCTCCATGTCGGGATACAATGAGAAGATAATCATCTGCAAACCAGGAAGCAGGCCCTCCCCAGACAGCCAGATCTGCTGGCACCCTGGTCTTGGACTTAACCAGCCTTCAGAACTGTGAGAAATAAATGTTTGTTGTGTAAGCCACCCAGTCTATGGTATTTTTGTTATAGCAGCCTGAACTAAGACAGGGAATGACGTGGTTTGCCCTTGTACTGACTGTCTTTAAAAAACACTGCCTCAAGTTGATAATCATTATTTGTGTCTAAATATTATGTGTGTGTGTGTGTGTGTGTGTGTGTGTGTGTGTGTTTTATGTTAGCCTGAGACTAGATAATTTTAGTTGTTGAATAGAAAATACTATTTGACCTATGCTGCAAGGAAGATAACTAGCAAACATTAAAGGCAAAACTGAAATGTCTCTGCTACCCTGAAAGCTGGTGGCAGAAGCAGAGATGCTGAGCTCTAAGCATAACTATCACTCAGAGGACTTACCACTGTAAAGTTCCTTCCTGCTTCATGCACATTTATTACCATCGTCAGGATACTAACTGAATTCAGGTTTTTTCCAACACCTGTTATTGTGCTCCCACCACTGGCAAAATAAAATAGAAAAATAGCAATATTGAGAGGTTCTTTCTCTATCAAGTATTTTAAGAGAGAAATTAAATTAAATCACACGTAGTGACTGCAAGTTATAGCCACAGCCAAAGTCAAATGAAAGTTCAGTGGTAGTTTTTCTTTGGCAATAACTTATTTAACTTGAAAGTGTTTTAAAAATTCATATTTTATAAGCTGAAGAAATGCATTTGTCTTTTTATTCATAAAATATGCAAAAGAAATATTTTTTCCTGTCTGAAAAAAATACAAAGGAAAAATGAACTTAACTGTTGTTGCTAGACTGATAGAATTAACAGAAACAAGGCAGACTGAATTGGGTCCAATGAGATATTGATTCAGAGGGAGTCTGGTATAGGGAAAAGCTGTGTGTAAAGTAGGCAGGGCAAAAATACACTGAAGAATGAAGAGAAAAAGGTGATTTCACTTTTAGGCACTAAGGTTAGTATAGAATTAAAATGTACATAATATAAGTGCATAAATATCCAAACTATGATGTCCAGTTAAACTGTTTTAATGAAATCTATTTAGAATAGGATAAAATGGCATGAACTAGCAGTGATAAGGTCAAATTGTACTCAGAGCCTGAATGTAGTTTTCACTCCCGAATTGGAAAGGTAGCCTTCAAAAAAAAATGCAACAGTATCAAATCCAGAGATAAAACTGTCTTCCTTTTGACTATTCGACAGCCAGTCATCCTCATGTTCATTATTTTCTTATACCCATCAGAAGCTTTTACTTACCTAACAAAAGATTTGGTGGGATGTATTTCATAGACAATGGGGTCTTCCCGGTAAATGAAGCTGTTCATCTCTCGGTTGGCTAAGTCAATTTTCAATTTAATAGGAAACTCAGTTGGAGTGCTTTGGGCTGGGGTATAACATTCGAGAATACTATCTGAAACGCTGAACAAAAAAATTAAGAAAATGGACCTTTGCTATTAGAGACACACATGTATTAGAATTATATACATAAATCAAAAGGGTATCAGTCAGTGGCTCCTAAATGGGAATTTCCTGAAGTGGTCTAGAAAAAAACTCTTTCTAATCTAGAAATTGTAGTCAATTTACAAGTGACTGGATCCCAAACTTAGGTCATCCTTGACTTAGAAATATTTGGGATTTTAAGCAATTTTAAAGTATCCTTTTGGCACTTGATTAAACTGAGCTCTCCCAAATCTAAGAAGCAGAAACGTAACTTCCTAACCCAATCTCCCTCATGCTTCTCACCCCCCCCAAAGTGATTTGATCTAATTGTAAATCTTGATGGAAATGTTTATCTTAATTTATTGTCAATTACCAGAATCTCACAGCTTATAGCATAGGTGGGATACTAAGCATAACAATAAAGAAGGTGGATGGGAAGACAAAACTTAAAAGTGGAATTAGTAAACCATAAGGGAAGGGTAGAAAAATCAGCCAAAAGGAGTAGATGGATTTGGGAAGGAGAAAGTTTTGTAAGATGGAGAGTAAATAATAAACATCTTGATTTTTCACCACAAAAGAAGAAGAATCTTTT
Source organism: Lipotes vexillifer (assembly GCF_000442215.2). Taxonomy (NCBI): domain Eukaryota; kingdom Metazoa; phylum Chordata; class Mammalia; order Artiodactyla; family Lipotidae; genus Lipotes; species Lipotes vexillifer. Next base: position 1,190,608 of record NW_006777107.1, read on the forward strand.
CTTGATTTGTTAGGTATACATATTAATCCATCTTGACTGATGCAACACAAAATAAATACAACACCTTTTTAAAGTACATGTTTTTCCACCAATTGAAATGTGTCTAGAATTTCCACTGTTTAGGTGCTTTCCAGTTAATGTAAGTAAAGTGCCACCAGTTTTAGGACCATAACTTGGAGAAATACTTTTTATTATAGGATCCTGAATGAGAGATAGAAACAAAATAACTTGTTAATTTTATAACTCTAAGTAGATTATGTAATAATTAAATATCCTAGTTCATGAGAGAATTAATGCCTAGACTTACCACATAGGAAAATGTACTATAATGTACGGTCCCTCGACTGTTTGAAATAACTATGGACATATTGAAATGTTCATTCATTGCAGGACCAACTGTGCATTTCAACCTGAAAAAACAAAGTTTTATATGTTATAAATCCAAAGGCATTTTCTGGGTTGGCTGTTTTATATTATGGGCCATTATCTCTAAACAGTGAGCTGACTACTCTAAATAGCAAGCAGAGTTTACAGGTAAGCACTGAATTGAAAATTGTATAATTCTGTTTCTGTACTATTATGCTAAACTTTATACTGACTGTCTTGTATTATTCATACAGACAAAACAGGAAATGTTAAACCTCATCAATGCAGACCTCACCAATTGAAAAGTTCATTATAACCTAATAATATACAATTATAGGCATAATGTTTGGCATACTTAAGATGGAGAAATGGTGTTTCAACAGCATGTGAAACAATGGGCTGATTACAACTAAGCAGAATCTCTTCTTTAAATTATGTCAAAAGATACATTTCTAGGTTACACGTGTTTATTTAAGTTACTTAAAAAATGATGAAATTGTGATAGGCTTTCCACAGAATTATTTTTGAATTAGTAATCTTATTATAATCCTAAAAAGTATAAATATAATTTGTTTTATTAAATAACTTTTTAAAAAATTTTATTTATTTTTTTATATAGCAGGTTCTTATTAGTTATCCTTTTTATACATATTAGTGTATACATGTCAATCCCAATCTCCCAATTCATCCCACCACCACCACCTCCCCTGCCACCTTCCCCCGCTTGGTGTCCATACATTTGTTCTCTACATCTGTGTCTCTATTTCTGCCCTGCAAACAAAAGAGGATGAATTATGTTTTACTTTTACAGGCTCTAATTTACAATGCAATGAGCAAGAACTTACAAGGGGCTCCCAATTCCCCACCACCACCACCTCCCCTGCCACCTTCCCCCGCTTGGTGTCCATACATTTGTTCTCTACATCTGTGTCTCTATTTCTGCCCTGCAAACAAAAGAGGATGAATTATGTTTTACTTTTACAGGCTCTAATTTACAATGCAATGAGCAAGAACTTACAAGGGGGATTTCTAGAATGAATCTGTTTTGCCATTAAGCTAAACAAGTGTGACATTAATTGATGTTTTGGCCTCTGTAAAATGAGTAGATTTAGATCTTTGTATAACCCTGAAAGGAATTCTACTAGGTATAAAATAACCACTTGAAAGAATAGGTTCAACTATAAAACTTTAAATGTTTGGTTGTTGTTACTACATAACTAAAAGTTTCTGGGTTGTCTGTTCATTATGGGATTCAGATCTTATAGAAGTTACATGTAGAATACAGTAGAACAGGAACAGGTCTTGAATCATGAGAGCTGAGTTTGAAGGCCTGTTCAGCTCTTACCCTCTGGATTACCTCTGCTAATCTACACTCCACCTTTTTGAACTTCGGTTACCATCTTTGTAAAATAGGGATAACATTGCTATTTCCCAAGGTTTGGGAATGGTTATATGAGATACACTCCCTCCATTACAGTGCCAATAAATATCAGGTAAATATAATTTTAAACTCATCAAAAACAACAAGTCTCAAAAGTGTGATTCATTCAGCTGCTTCATTACATTTCTGAGGTTTAGAAAGTGAATTTAGAAGAGAGGGTCCATATTGAGTGGTTTCTGATTTTTATAGAAAAAGCTGTTTGAGACTCTCTTTATTTGAAGACTTTAAAGATGGAACGACCCCAAACAGTGCTATTCTTTCAAATCTACTCAATTTCTCAAGAGTTGTTACAAAAATGCTTGAAAAACTCCCAGATGCTAGATTCTTCTTTTCTTCACCTGAGTAATGTCACCTTTCTTCTTCCGTAATCCTGGTGAGTAAACAGTTTTAAAAACAAAACAAATCCTCAAGGGGAGTGACGGGCCAAGACCCTTTTTAACTCAAGAGATAGACATTTGAGGCGAGTTTTACAAGATTCATTCAAAGACAAAACCCGTTTTCCAAGCACACCCTGGCCAAGCGATTTCATGTCCTTACATGTTTATCGTGCTCTCACTTAAGGTCAAGGTGCAGCTCTCATTTCCAAGGAGAACTTTGGTTTTCTTCAAGTCAAATTTATTATTCCTCTTGAATCCAAAGTCCCAGCCACATATGGTCAGCGTTGTCCCTCCTTCAAGGGGGGCACTAGTTGGGAAAACCTATGAGGACAATTAGAACTTAAAAAAACCCAGTATATTATTATCTTTCATAGGTGTGGAAAACAAAGAAACAAACAAACAAAATATGTATACTCAAAGACTCTGAAATCCTTCCCTTCTCCCATTATCTAAAAAAAAATGAATTTTCACTATAGGAAAAAGGGTCACAAATTTCAGAGAATCTGGAACAAACATTAAAACTATCTGACAGGCTGATGAAGCAAGCTGTTTTCAGGAGATCCAGAGATGGGAAGGAGAGCAGATTCAGCCTGGGTGGGGATGAAGGGCCCTCTTGGGCATAGACACACTTTGGGCCCAGACTTTTACATGCTTATAACCCCTTCATGGGCCTTCAGATTGAACTCTGATCAAAACTCCTTTACAGGCCCTAGAAGCCAAGCCCTAATATATGTCTTGGTCTGTATGCCAGCTGGGTGTGTGCTACATTCATGTTGCTATGGTATTCCCCACCCAGAGGAGAAAGTCACACAGTAAAAATACCTCTTTCTGCACTCAGTGTTTTCATAGCTGCATTTATCAGCTATCATAATATCAACCACATATATGATATTCAATACATATCTGCCATTCATTCATTCACTCACTATAAATCATCTACTGCAGGCCAGGTATCAACAAATGAATAAGTGAACCCATTCCTTTATACTTAATTCACATTTATTACTAATCTGCCACTTTTATTTTTTCTTTAAATATGGTCACTATTTGATATATACCAGCTGGTTAGTTGACAAACTAAATGATGTAATATTTAATATATTCAATATATTATTTCTATTAGAAGTAGATAAAAACAGAATTGGAGAGAGCCCCACATGTGATCTGTACTGTAGCAATGTTTCTAATTATCTCCCTTGGCATCACCGTACATCTCATTTCTAGGATTGACTTTTTTCCCTCAGGCTCAGTATTAAATAAGCAATAGGTTCCTTTTATTATTGCAGGCTCATCTTTGGTGTATTAAAAGTAAAACCTGGGCCTCCTTGGTGGCGCAGTGGTTAAAGAATCCGCCTGCCAATGCAGGGGACACAGGTTCGAGCCCTGGTCCGGGAAGATCCCACATGCCGCAGAGCAACTAAGCCCGTGCTGCACAACTGCTGAGCCTGCGCTCTAGAGCCCGCGAGCCACAACTACTGAGCCCATGCGCCACAACTACTGAAGCCCACGTGCCTAGAGCCCATGCTCTGCAACAAGAGAAGCCACTGCAGTGAGAAGTCCACGCACCCCAACAAAGAGTAGCCCCGCTCGCGGCAACTAGAGAAAGCCCGCGCACAGCAACGAAGACCCAACACAGCCCCTCCCCCCAAAAAAGTAAAACTTGAATTCATTAATAAAAATTTGGCAACTGTGATATAAGATAGCATTAGGCTCTTATGAAGTCTATACAACAACTATTCTTAGGCTAAAACTATTAAAACAAATTTCTATGTTAAAAATAAGCTTCTCCTCAGCAGCGGCTTTGTGACAATTGAGAAAGGAAATGCTCTTTTGGGGGGACATATTGTAAATTGTGCTGTAAAGTACAATGGTGGGAAAACACAGCACCGCTACAGAGGCAACTCAAAAGCCAGTAAAGGTATCTGCTAAAGACAAGTTAGTGAAAGTGTAAAAGTGATTCTTTTACAATTTAGAAGAGCTTTTAGCAAAATATAAATTTGCAAACATTCCCTGCCCTCCCAAGTAAATGACCACAAACCAAAGTCATACCCTTGTTGCCAAACCCCTTCAAAAGTCTTAGCTTAATGCTCTTACAATAGCTATTTTACCCATGAAATCCATTACACAGTTGTGCCTTTCATGAAAACTTACTTCGCCCCTGTCTAGCCATATGAGAACTGCTAGAAAAAAAATATCTGTTTATTATTATGTTAGAAATCCAGGAGGAGGAAAAAAAGACATCTAACCCTCCAGGACTCTCTTCAGCCTGAGGCAGTCGCACAGCTGCTGTTTCCTCTTTTAATGAGGAGTCTTGCCCACTGAAAAGAGCCCAAGGCTGATGTTGGCCTGATACCCCTGTCTGGATTCCCCCCCTTTCTATGTAAAAATTGAAGTCTGTCACTCCACATTCATCATCATCTTCTATATATAAGGCAAAGCAATTGGGTGATGATTTCAGAAAAGACATGGAGAGTTGTTCGGTTGGTGTGCTGGCAACAGAAAGAGATACTATAAAACCTCTGCTAGATATCAAGATTTGAAAAGCCAGCTCTACTTAGCTTTCCTCTCCCGGCTGAAATATTAGAGGGGGGCATCTGAGCTTTTCTGCCTTAGCTTACGGGGTAACGTTCACTCTTCCAGGGGAAAAAGAAGGATGCAGTCTTGGACTACACACCCTTGGACAGAACCAACAATGGGCTGGCAAACTCTGAGTTATCCTGAGGGTAGAGAAACTCTGTGAGAAGGAAATGAGTGTCCGGCATAAAGCCACAGAGGCTGGGTCTGGATAGGGTAGAGCTAGCCACAAAAGTAGCTACTCTCCTTTCACAGGTGAAAATGATTTAAATGATCATATTTTCAAAACCCATTAGGATATACATGAGAAAGTTAAAACAACACCACCACCACCAAAAACCTTGGAAAATTAAAATTTGTCTCTTCAGTAAATGTCACAAATATATTGGTGGCAGTATATTGCAGGTGTGAGATAAGATATCTCAGGTCCCTCATTAGATATCGCTGTTGCTTCTTATCTGAGTCTTCTGATCAATTAATAAACTGTTTTATTGTCTCACTGGGACTGAACTCTAATCCTACAAGAATGACAGTTTTATCCTAATAAATTCAGAATATATTGGAAAGTGCTCTTCCTTTTCTGAAGCATTTTTCATTGCTCTCTAAGTACAAGATCAGATAACACGTTTGAAACAAAATAATGGACTTGCAATCCTGAAATATTTCATATGTGGAACTGCAAAGAATTTCAGCCACTGAACATCATGTACCTTGAAAAGCAGGTTGACTTAACATTTATTGGAAAGTGAAACTCTGCACATTAGCTGGGTTTTGTGCCTGCAGCGTTTAAGACAGATAAGAAAAAGATGAATAATCTGTCTTATTTTTTGCAGTAAGAATGCTAAATGTCATGCTCTAGTGCAGCATGAAATCTTCCTAACAACTATGAACCAAAAGGGATTTATGGACTCAGCTGCATACGTTTTTTCTAACTGTAGCACCCAAGCCTCAGTGAATCATGCAGGATGTAGTCCAACCTTTTAAAAATTTCCAGCTAGGGTGCTGGAGTTAGGGAAGGTGTGGGGTTGGGGTGGGATTCAAACATTATGAGAGATTCTCTGGTTCTAGAAAATTCTAAAATATTTACTGTTTTTAACCATTTTAATATAGCTTTCATTACTAATAAAAGGAGGTACATGGGTCAAAATTAAATGTTTCATTTGTACAAGTTCTTAACATGCTCTTTATTTAAAACATCAGCTTGGCTGTTTTTGAAATGAAATTGTTGTGATTTAATTGCGCGCGCACACACACACACACACACACACACACACACACACACACACACACACACTCCCTGTATCTCTTTCATGGAATAGCTGAATTCAGAGGTCTGGTGTCTCAAATTGCCATGGCTACGTGTTTTAAAACGTATAAAACTGCATGTGGTTTTAAAAGCATATTAAACACACAAAAAGTGCATAAATAATACAGTATAGATTTAAATTTGTTTTCTTATATCTCCTAGTTTATTCTCGAACTGATCAAGCTAAGTCTTAATAACTGTGTCACACCTAACATAAAATGATTTGGTTTAAAACCCAGTCACCCGGTACAAATCTTTCCCCAAACCATAGCTAAATGAAAACAGCCATGCTCTTGGGGGTGGTTCCTGTTCTGACTCGTACACTTCGTTCACTTGGGCTTGAACCAGGCGACCGACCAAGACCTTTAACTTGAATCTTTCACAGGAACTACTTAGTATTAAGTCCAACTGTTCCACATGCAGGCAGAGAAAATATACACTGGGTCCTCACCAGGGAAGTAGCTTCAAGCAAAATGTGTTTGGATCAAGAAAAAAATTAAAAAAAAATTGCCATGGAGATTTTCATAGTGCCAAGCACATGCTTAAGTAAATAAGGCAACAGAGAGTTAGAGAGTGTGGCTACAACGTCATGGCTGACGTCCACTTCTAGAAGCTCAGTTCTCTAAGAGCAGGAGGACTTCTGTCTTGTCTGGGACTGTATCTCCCCATTGTCTAGAAGAGTGCCAGCTGTGTGGTATGCACTCAATAAATGTTTTTGGAATGGATTAAATAATGAATTGGCTTACAGAGTATAGAGGTTAGTGTAGTCATCAGCTGTGCTTTTACTTCTCTTCCAGGAACTCTGAGAGAAGGCACACAGTCACCCATTTGTCCACCATCCACTTGCTTCCTACCTTGCCCTGAGAGGTAAACTCTAGACTCATCAGTGATGAGACAGCCACCATATATGTGTCAGACAGAACGAAACCTCCTGTTTTGCCTGCTCCAGCATGGCTGGGATCTCTAGCTTGAATGGTCCAGGTTAGGGTTCTGGATTATGCCATGAGTGGATCCCCGTGTGTGATGAAGGCTCATGCATGGGCACCTGGTAGATAAAGCAGCTGGTGAGGAATCAGAGAATGGGCAGGCCAGAAGGGAACAGGTCCCAGTATGAGGAAATGGAGAGCAGTATTGCTCTCTAGCCACCACTCTTTTATTCACATAGAACGAAGGGAGAGCAACTGCCCAAGAAGAGTGTGAAACAAGCACTTCAAGTGCAGGGCCTAGGGGCATGTGCCCAAACACCACTCTAAAGGAAAAACCTGGGGGGTAGGAGTTCCCTGGTGGTCCAGTGGTTAAGACTCTGTGCTTCCAATGCAGGGGGCGTGGGTTTGCTCCGTGGTCAGGGATCTAATATCCCATGTGCCATGTGTTGCGGCCAAAAAAAAAAAGAAAAAGAAAAACGTGGAGGGAGATGGTGCTTGGGCTGATGCCTCACAGTTAAATGAATACATTAATTTTTGAATTTTTCCATCAATGGGATTTATCATTTCCAAAAAACACACATGACAGCTGATAGAGACTTCTACCTTGTAGATTGTAGGCAGACAGGTCTCTTGAGTCCATGTTCCACCAGGGCATTCCTCCAATCGCACACATTTATCATGGCACCAGCCACACTGCACAAAGGAAGGGGCGGAGAGGCACTGACTGCAGGACTGGAAATGTTCACAGCCTAAGCCATTCAGCGGGATCTTGGTGATCTGTGAAGACAAGTGATGGAAAGAGCTTCCAGAGGGTTTTTTTGTTTGCTTGTTAATAAAAACCAAATACATCGAAGATACATATAAATATAATTTTACAGAGTCTGACAGGGATAGCACTTATGTATGCAAATCATGTAATAATGCTTACGTGATTAAAATAAAAAAAACAAATTTCTTCCTTCCACTGTTGATGCATATGTGATAAAAGTTACCATTACTGCCCAGTGAACACAAGCATTACCATGCAATGTTAGAGATTCTATTTATTGGGACATTTTGCTCTGAGATGATTTTATTTTTTTATTTAAAAATTTTTATTGGCATATAGTTGACTTACAATGTTGTGTTAGTTTCTGCTGTACAGCAAAGTGAATCAGTTATACATACACATATATCCACCCTTTTTTTGATTCTTTTCCCATATAGGTCATTACAGAGTATTGAGTAGAGTTCCCATGCTATATAGTAGGTCTTTATTTTCTATTTTATATATAGTAGTATGTATATGTCAATCCCAATCTCCCAATTTATCCCTCAAGAGAGTATAAATTAAGCTGCTGGAAAACACACTTGGACCCCCGGGAAATTCTAAGTAAGTTTACATATCATTCTGGCATCAAAATGCACCTCCTCTCAGAGAAAAGGGATTACTGGCCAGTGTCAGATTCCAAGGTACACTTCAGGGTTTATCTGCCTGCTGCACTAGAGTTCTGCCCTTAGGACTGTAACTCTCATTCTACGTGTTTGTTTTTCTCATTGAGAAATAGAGGACAAAAGGAGAAGTTCACATCATGAAGAGGACCTAACATAGGTCCAATCTTCCCTGAGTAAAAATTTAACTTGATTTCAGAAGATCTCTGGAATACTCAGGAAAGAACTTGATAGAAGAGAGGTGAATCCAGACGAAGAGAGAAGTTAAAAAGGACCAGATGACACTGGCTGTAAATATCCACTGAGGAGGAACCACATTCATGGAACCTCCCTGGGGAACAGGGCTTACCTTCTTCCCAGTGACAACGAGTGTATAGCCATTTTGGTTTAGCGGGTCCTCCACAATTGCTTCTGGAGACACAGGGTGGGAATCCAGGAGGAAATTCACGTGTGGGGTTAATGATCCTGATCGAGAAACCACAACCTGAGAAACAAACCAGAAAGCACCCTTAGTCCAACAAGCTGTTTAAATATACTATCAGGGGAAAATGTGGACGATAACGGTAATACCAGATTAGATGAGCTCATGGGTGTTTGAACTATAGGCCCAACAGTTTATCTCACTGTAAATCAATACGACATCTTCTAATCTCCTGCCTTGAAGACAATTCATCTGCACCCCCAAGACAGAGTTTTGCCTATTATCTTTTAATGATTTCTAGGGAAGGAGATCTTCCAGTCAATCAGCCAGCACATGTAGACAAATCCTCACGATTGTATTGGGAACTGGAAGAGCCAAAACTCTCCCTAGCACAGAAAACCTCCCTTATGCTACAAGGATTCTGGATTATTTTTTAATGTATTCTCCTGACCACCCCACTGAGCAGCTTCCCTTGATGTAATGGGAAGGGTAGTGAATGGGAAGTCTGGAGACCTGGATTTGGTTCCAGCTTTGCTACTCTTAAGCCATATGTATAGATCTTTTGAGGTCAAAATAGGCCCTCAGCTAACTTAGAAATGGTGTGCTGTCATTTATTACAGATCATTGTCCCATCATACTTTTTTACTTTGATTATAACTAAAGTTCTGCTTCTTGGTCTGGTGTTACAATAAGGCCTGATGGTTTTAATAATGCCTTGGAAATGAGGTTTGATGATTGGTGTGATTCTTGCTGTTAGGTATTTCTAATTTGGGATGGTTCTCAGCTATATAATTTCCAACTGCCCAGCTGCTAGAACCCAGTAATAATGAAGTCCAGGTATAAAATCAGATGACTATCTGAGATGAACACTCAGACTACAGGAGAATTTAGGAGCACTCAGAGAGACTCTCATTCTTAAATAGGGCATAAGGTTGTATCTACAGGAGGGTACATGAGGCTGAGCATAGCTCTGGACTTGAAATTGACTTTGTGAAATTGCCTGACATCCAAATACCCTTTTACATTTCAGTGAAAGTGCGTTTATTTGCCATGTGTTTGAAATCATGGGACAAACGTGGGCAGCTGTGAGATTAGGACTAAATAATAAATAACTACTCCTTCTACCTTAGCTTTCTTATCTATAAAATGGGAATGAACTGCTTAGTACTCTAACAAACACACAACATACAAATGTTTTGGGGAACCAGTAGTAAATTTTTTCTTCAGTATAATAAAGGAGTCAAGTTGCCTGAAACAATTTGGGAAGATTCCCAAAGTCCCTAATTTGCTCCCAGAGTGGACTGTTGATAGAGAAACCAACCACGCTCACACAGAGCTATAAAAATTAAACACCATGACATTTTTTTTTCTAACATTTGTTCTATCCCAAACACTCAACACTTTCAAAACAACTCCATTAAGCAGGGTGGCTATATTTGCACAGAAGTTAAGTGATGGATCGAAGGTCACTTGGTCAGAATGAGAAAGGATGGAAACTACTGTTATTCCTAAATTTAGGGCCAAATAGTTATTTGTGACTTTTGTAAGGGAAGTAAAAAGAAGTTCAATTACCAGTCCTACTTCCCTTTGGGTGCTGGTTACAAGCAGACTATCAGAACACCAAACTTCTATCCCAAATTATCCAGATTTCAGTTAACCAATTTTTCTATCTTGACGTACTTCTGGTTCTCACCATCTCTTGTTTTTCCTACCCTTTACGCCTCCCTGCCCCCCAATTTTTTCATATTTCCCTGATTGTTGTCAATCACTTCAAACTGAAAAGGTGAAAAAAAATTTCATTTTCTCACACACAAGTAAAAACCAAAACAATACACCAGCCTCTCTTAATAACCTGACTCTGTTCTCTGCCTCATTCTGTGCTTTCTACTTCACTGGAGATCATTCATCCCTCTGAACCTGCCTATAAGTATTTGCGTTTCGTTTCTGTCTCTCTTATACCTTCCATTCTATTCAGACCTGCTACATAAGTCACCTCCTACTACTGTTTTGTCTCCTATTTTCTTGCTCTCTTTAATATCATTTCCCCTATCTATAATAAGCAATCCCTTCTTAATTAATAGGTCATCACCTTTGACTTTATCAACTATCTTAAGCCCATCCAAATATTCATTTCCCAGAAAGGATTAACATTACTCTTTTCATAAAGAAGCTCTTTGCACCTCTGGAACTTGGATAGATTGATTTGGTGCATTACCAGTTAAGACTTTTTGTCTGAAGAACACCATATATGATGGTAACTGAGCCAGGCATTGTGCTAAGTGCTTTAAATGGGTATTTTATTTACTCCTCACAATAATCCTACAGGGTAGGTACTATTGTTTTCCATAAAGAAAAGATAACAGAGAATCTCAGCTAGAAAGTACAAGAGTCAGGTTTCCAAGGAGCTTTATCTCATGCCAGAATCTGTTTGCTTGACCTCTTTTTAAACACTCAACTGATCTACTCTTGGAGCACCAGAGTAAATACCAATAAAAAACTTCAACTCTGAGCTCCCAAGAGCCACTTATGAGTCAAAGCATTAAAACAAATTTCACAATATATTTGCCTTGCCAAATACTCCTTGTTTCAGTAATCTTGGCTGCACAAGTTAAGTGTGCCTAAGGAGAAAGACTCCACATCTAAATAGTTTTTGATGGCACAGAGGAAATGTTATTAGTACAGTTGGCAAGCTCAACTTTTGATCATGAGCTAGGATAAGTGTGGCTTGTTATAGAAAAAGGAATGAACCAGAGAAGACAGGAAGGCTGTGTGGAAAAGTGAGACGACTGCTTGGAGTTTCAAGCAGAGGTCACCACAGATGCAGATATATTTTTAGTTGATTAGCCCTTTCTCTTGAGGGATACCTATTGCTATTGTTTCTATCATTAATTCCTCACTTTCTCTTATTGCCAGAATTCTAAATGAGTGGGTAACCACTTTAACTTTCAAAATACTCCTGAAGCAATGTTTGCAAGAAGTTAGGAGTTCCTTTTGCTTGTCATGGAGATATTTCTAAGGACAGAACAGAATCCAGCATTTAAATTTAATTCTTATGATAAATCACCTGGCAGTCTTAGGACAATGAGTAAGAAATAGGAGACTGGCAACTATCTTTTGAGTTTCTACTGTGCTGACAACTAATCTTTAGTGTTTAGTTCTCAAAACCGTTTTCTTTAGTGTTTTTGAAAATATAAGACTAGGGTGAGGGAGTAGGGAGGAATCTGAATTTACTTGACTGTGGTGGCTATGATCTCAAATTACCTGGGTGAGGACAGGGGAAGAAATATATGTAAAAATAAAATAAAACCTTGTGGCTAGGGCCCTAAATTCATGACCCTGAACAAAGTAATTCTATGTAATATATCTATAAATACATAAAGGCCAGACCTCTTCAACCCACACACAGAGCTCTATTTTTTTTTTCTTTTGCATTATGTGGGCCTCTCACTGTTGTGGCCTCTCCCATTGCGGAGCACAGGCTTCGGACGTGCAGGCTCAGCGGCCCTGGCTCATGGGCGCATCCGCTCCGCGGCATGTGGGATCTTCCTGGACCGGGGCACGAACCCGTGTCCTCTGCATTGGCAGGCGGACACTCAACCACTGTGCCACCAGGGTATATTGGGGTATAATTGCTTTACAATGGTGTGTTAGTTTCTGCTTTATAACAAAGTGAATGAGTTATACATATACATATGTTCCCATATCTCTTCCCTCTTCGTCTCCCTCCCTCCCACCCTCCCTATCCCACCCCTCCAGGCGGTCACAAAGCACCGAGAGAGTTTTACTTTTGATTAAACTGTTTTAGAATTTAATTTTCTTTAGGAAGGATGAATACAATTTAACGTGAGATATTATTTCTCACATAACGTGAGATACGTGGTTTTTCTCCTCATTTTTTTAAAGTAGACAATTCAGTGGTTTTTAGCATATTCACAGATTTGTGCAACCATCTTCACAACTAATTTTGGAATACTTTTATTATCTCAGAAACCCCACACCCCTTAGCCATCATCCACCCTAGCCCGTCATACCCTCCAGTTCCTGGCAACCACTAATCTACTTTCTATCTCCACAGATTTTCCTATTCTGGACATTTCATGTAAATGGAATCCTACAATATGTGGTCTTTTATAACTGGCTTCTTTCACTTAATGTTTTCAAGGTTCATCCATGTTGGAGTATGTACCAGTCCTTCATTCCTTTTTATTGCCAAATAATATTCCTTTGTATGAATATACTATATTTTATTTAACCATTTTTCAGTTGATGGACATTTGGGTTGTTTCTACTTTTTGGCTATTGTGAATAATGCTGCTAGGAACATCCAAGTCTAACTTTTGGTGAGAATATATATTTTCACTTCTGTTGGGTATATACCTAGGAATGGAATTGTTGGGTCTTAACGGTAACTCTATGTTTAACTTTTTGAGGAACTGCCAGACCATTTTCCATATGGGATGCATAATTCTACATTCCCACCAGCAATGTATGAGTGTTCCAATTTCTTCACATCCTTACTGACATTTGTTATTTTCCGTTTTCTTGATTATAGCCATCCTAGTAGGTGTGAAGTGGTACTTCATTGTGGTTTTGGTTTGTATTTATCTGCAAAATGTTTCCTTAAATTAAGTAAAAGACAAGTTTACTTCTGAAGGTTCACAGCCTTCCATCCATTCCTCCTGCCTGAGACTGACACTTGGGCATCACTTGCTCAGCCTCCCAACCAGTTCTCTGAAGAACATACCTCATGGTCAGACTGGACTTTTGTAAAACAGAGATCTAGAGAAGCTGGAGGTCGGGGAGGGGTAGAAGAAACAAAAATGGATTCTCACTAGGAGAAGCAGAGTGGGAGATGCAGCACATTCCCCAGTGAATTGAGAGAGAGAGAAAAAAAATGCTAAGTGAAGGAGATGACACCATTAATAAACAAACTGGGTTATAACTGGATGTGAACTTACAGATCCAGGAAATGAGTCTGCTTTCTCTCTAGTTTCTAGTACAGATCTGGCACATAGTAGGTCCAAAAGGCATATCTATTGCTTAAACATATGAATAGACTGAAATAATAAGCCTACTTAAGCCTTGATGAAGGGATGGGTTTTTTTTTTAATGCTTCAGACATTTAGATAACCTTCAAGAGTTTGGTTTGCATTTTCAAGGTATGGCTTCTGATGCCTTTTGCAATGGACAATGTTTGTGTCCCCCCCTGCCCAAGTTCATATGTTGAAATCCTAATCCCCAGTGTGATGGTGTGAAGAGGTGAGGTCTTTGGATGCTGCTTAGGTCATGAGGGTGAAGCTCTCATGAATGAGATAAGTGCCCTATAAATGGGACCCCAGAGAGTTCTCGTGCCCTCTTTCCACCATGTGAGGACACAGTGAGAAGATTGCAATCTGTGGACCAGGAAGCAGGCCCTCACTAGACTCCAGATCTGCTGGCACCTTGATCTTGGAATTTGCAGCCTCCAGAACTGTGAGAAATAAATGTTTGTTTTTTAAGCCACCTAGTCTATGGTAATTTGCTACAACAGCCTGAACTGACTAAAACACCAGCTACAGGTTTATATCTTAAGTATGTGAGAGAAATCAGTATTTGTTTAGAAAGAAATCAGATATAAAGAGTTTTGTTCCAACGAAGGTAAACATCTAATTTTCTGGAATTAAAAAAATGAAACATAAGAAGTGGAAATTGCTGATTGGTGCTGACAACTCAAAATTAGAAGTAGTAAGACAAAGTACCAGGTGGCAAAAGTTGAATTAAATGAAACTTTGCTCTGTTCTTTCACTCTTTTTTGGTAAGTGGGCACTAGAGCTTCTATACCAACCTGACACTATAAAGGCCAGGGTATGTACAAAAAGTAAAACAATTTTTTCAATGATTATAATACCGATGTGTATGTGTGTTTGAACTTTTTGAAATGAGTCAAAGTGAGTCAAAATGAGTCAATACCAAACTGAGAACTCTGTAAAAAATTTCAAGCATCTAAAAACCAAATAAGCTAGTAAATTTGTAAAAATTAAAAAAAATCCAATACTTTCAAATCAGTATTCCAAATACAGTGATTGTAGGATTCGCCAATCTATATATAGAGCATATCTGTCTGGATTTTGAAAAAACTACTGATAAATATATTTCCTGTTTTAAAATGTCTCTCCATTTTTTCAAATAAGCACCCGAACAAGAAATTCCAGTTATTCCCTGCTACCAAAAAACCCAAAACAAACAAAAGGTTAGCACTTTCCCATGGTTTCAAATATATATGGTGTTTTAAGTTTCTATGCTATAACAGTTTATAAGATATATATATTTCAAGACCATGCATTAATTCATTTTAGGAGACTATATACAAGCTGGGCTTAATTTTTTGTTATGGACATAACTCTGAAATTATTATTTACAATAGGTTCTTTTTCTCCCAAAAGAAATTTCAGAACCCATGAAGTATATTTTCCTCTAGAGAAATATAGCAAAGCTACCGTTCTTTAGAGATGTAACTAAATCAATGATGTACACCTTAAAAAAAGGCAGATGATATTTTTATCTGAGCATTTTATAAAGGAGACAGGTAAGTTAGCAATCTCTGAAGAGGAATGTTCAAGTTCAAGCTTTGTTTGGCTGTGTCTCTGCAGGCTGCTCACAGCATTGATGAGTTGATGATCTGTGTCTACATAGTCTAAAATAGCAGTAATCCCAAATGAAATGTATGCTGCAGGCTTCGAGCACAAAGCACTGACATGCCATGATGGCAGCACAGGAACTGAAGAAATTTAGAGACAGGAGGTCAATAGATGAATCGATTCTTCTTACTAGAAGTGAGTAATTATTGTCAAGTTCACTGATTACTAACATAATCCTTTAAGTGATGGTCATAAGTAATGATCATGAGCTAACGATGTCTTTTTAGGTTGTCCCTACCTCTTGAAGTTTCTTGCTTAAGACCAACTAGTCCAGTTACGAGGCACAAGAGAAAAGGGGTTATGGGTGGTAACAGCATCAAGGAATCGGGGAGAGGGGAAAGGGTGATGGGAGAAGAGCAAGGATAATGCCAAAGAACCTAATGAAATCTGTGACAGTGCTCAGGCAGTGGCCACGGTATATAGACAAGGTAGCTGCCCAGTGAATGTGGAGCTGAACTTGCAACAAGTCTTGAAAGTGCCTCCCCACTCCCACCCCACCCCCAATCCACTTGCTCTCCCTGGCCTGACAGTCATGCACAAATATTTTAATAACGATGCTTGCATCTAGAGATTAAAGGCCTTATATAAGTGTTGTAAAAAAAAAAAAATCAAGCAAGCATTGTTTTTGGATGTAGATTAGATGAGGAGCTCAGAAGGGGAGATGTGGGCAATCCCTGTGATTAGTCCTGTGATCTTCATGAGTATCCTGCTTCCCTCTCCCATGTAGCCCTGCACACTGTGCTCATGTTCCCCAGCCTTGTTCTTTTCTACATCCGCTCTGCCTCCAAAATTCGTAAGAAGGCGTGTTCTTACTGTTTACTTATACTATCTCAAACATTGCTTATCATATTATTTTACTTCAGAGCATCCCAGAGTGATCACACAAATAAAAACTGTTTTTGAAATCTGTGTCTACACTGACATAGCTCTACAGATAGACTTGAATGTATGTACATAGTAGTATATTTAGACATAGCTGCACCTGTGTAAGTTGCATGTTTAAATGTTAAAAACATGTCAAAAATGTCTTCTCTTCCATATGTATAATATTGTTAGCTAAACAATATAATTCTTTCTAATCAAATAACCACTGTGAAATACCTGATTCACTTTGCACCCGACAGCTGGGGCTGAAGCTTGTATTCCCAGTCAGAGTTGAACATAAGCACAATAGGAAAGGCAGAAACAGCTGCAAACTCTTGGGAGAAAACATTTGCAAAGCAACTTTGCCTTTAGGCTTCAGGGTAGGAAGGAAGTAAAATCATTTTTCTATTCCTTTTCATGTATGGCAGCTGTCTTTGGGAAAATTATGTCCCTTCTATATTGTAAAAGAAACTTCATAGTATTATTAAAACACGGGTTGTAGAAACTTAGGCTTGGCCACAGATTCAGCACTTCAGTGCAGTCAAAACATTTACAGAACTTGGTAGGTTACTGCTTAGATAGATTAAGCTGGATGGTCCCCAATTTTTGCTGCACTCCTGACTCCGCCTCCACATTATTTGCTGTAAACAAACTGGATTTCAGTGATGTTGATTCTTTGATCCTTTAAATGGTTTAGGTTTATTTACATAAAATTTTACTAAATGGAATTCTTCTGGGCAAGTGTCAGAGAAATAGACCCTCTCTCTGTGGGTCTCAGTAGCCCTGTGTTTTTTATGTCTTTGTTTTCTCTACTCTTCATGTCAGATACATGTTTTTATTTCCCCTACTGAAATTTTAGTTCCTCAGAGGCAGGTTCTGTGTCACTGCTTCCTTTGCTGCACTTACTTGCCTAGTAAAGCAAAGTAAGTACGTTCTTGATACATATTTGATGAATTAAGAGCCACTTGGTTTAAAAAAAAAAATCAAGGATATCAGTGCTTTTCATAAAATAAATATCTACTTATATACTTATTTTCATCTTTGGTGTTATGGATGCAAATTGTACTATGGCTTCTTTTATGAAAATGCTGGGAGACAAGAATAAAACATTTGTTACATTTTTAATAGAAATGTTAAAGCATTTCTATTATAATGAGACTGATGTATATAACATATCACTTGGGTTGTGAAATCTGTCACACAGTAGAATTTACTTAGCTATTAAAGCAATCTCTCTAATAATGGAATTCTTTAGAATCTGGAAATAGGCCAGGAACCTTATGATGTGAAAAAGTGTCAGACCTAAAATGACTGTAGAAAGCTTATTAATATGGAACTGGATTGGTGAGGTATTAGACAATTAAGAAAAAAAGAAAAGCAGAAAAAAGATAAAGGGAAGCAAATCAACATAGTGAACACAATAAGAATTCAGTAGAGGAATTCAGTCATCCTCCTTTAGATTTTTTCTTGGAATTCTATAGAATAACATCAACGTAAACTAAAAACACATATAAACACCACATAACAAACACATTTTACAAGGATAATAGATACGATCATATTTCAAATATGTTAGGGTGCTTGTCTGTGTGGGAGGAGACTGGGCATCTCTCCTTCACATTTTGAGGAGTTAAGGACAGCAGTGGATGCTCTGAAGTGGGTGAATAAGAACACTGGGCTGTGGGGGTGGGAGAAAAAGTGTAGTTAATTGTGAAGCAATAGGAGGAGGGGAGACCAAGTGTGGGATTATTTAGATAACAGGATCTACAATATATGATTCATTTTGAGGTGGGAAAGTTTTATTTACACGTTTTATGATTTTGAAAAAATTTCACCATGCTCACTAGTACAAGAAAAACATTTGATCAGTATCCAGACTGCTATGAGACAGTGGTAACTTTTAAAAAATATATTTGTTAAAGAATACAGATAGAGAATGTACAGATGGGCAAGTCATAGGAAAGCATCATCGTCCTCAATTCGTTTACTAAAAGTCATTGCCGGACTGGGCTGTTAATTATGTCAGACGATTATGAAATAAACAACCTTCTTTAAAAGAAATTTCTAGTCTTTGTGGAAAGTCAATATTTCCAATAGATACCATCGTCACTGTGCATTAACCAAGAATCTACTAATGAACTCATGTTGAAAGCACTACCAATAACTATTAGAGCAGTAAAACAGACCCAACATGAGAGCATTTTAATTTCTGCAAAGTGCTAGGGTTCTTGTATCTAGGGGACACGATAACTGCAAGTCTGAAATGTGAATTTTATTGTATGGAAATACTGTTGCTATCCATTAAAGGCATTTCTTAACAAAATCCAGATCTTTTTTTCCCAGTGTTTGCACTTTTCTGTGTCTGACCCCATCATTTTGCAGAATCAGGAGAACTGGAGTTACAATGGGATTTTGATGATAACGTCCCTTCCTAACTCCTGCCAATATTTCTCAATGATGTGAATGTTTCTTCTCATGGAGACGCACGGTTCACACAATAGCTCTCTTTTGATCCATAGCTTCCCTTGAAATAGGAAAACATTGCCTGGAAGTGCTTTAATTGTTTCATTTTATTTTCCAATCATGTGATAGAAATCATGAATGAAAAAAAAAACCCCAAACCATTCTAGGCAAGAAAATTAAAGCAACCACATTTAAACTGAAAGCTTTAAGAATTTAACAACGAAAAAAGACCATACACTTCATAAAAAGTGGACCAAGCTTCATTGTTTTGCTTTCAGTCTATGCCTCTAGCTTCCACTGTGATTTTCACTTACAGTATTTGCAAACACCTTACTGTAAAAAGAGAAGGAAATTAACTGCATAACACCGGATAAAACAGACACAGCCACTCTCAGAAAGTATGTACCTGCATGAATCGACCCTCTGATGTTCCAAGATTAGCGATGGTGAGGTCTCCTTTAATAAAGGTGGATATAGATGTTAAGAGGACTTGGTTGAACTGGCCCATGAATAAGTCAACGCGCTGCAAAGCTGTGGTAAACTCCGTTCGGTATTCATCACTGCGCACTTCGCAGCCTGATGAATTTCTCAAAAGTGTCTGGAATAAAATATGGTCATAGAATTAATGTGAGTCCAGATGTGAGCAAGCTATTAAGAAACTTTCTGGTGTGTCTTTTTAGAGCTTGGAGGGAATGGCAAGGATAATAGTTTGCAAATAGACAAATAGTCCCAGAGAGGCAGAAACAATTCTAGTGACCTAAATGACTCTAGTACCAGTAGGTGTTGCTGTGTATATATAGACTCTAAAACTAGGGGCAAATCTTTCCCTCACAGTTTGTATCATGGTTTGATATGTACGTACATAAAAATTGAACTTAGCTGGTGCTAGTAAAAGGAAAACAAAACTATGAATATTTCAGGCCTGGACATGAAGGTAATGCTTCTAGCAGGCAAGTCCAATGATATGAACATCAACTGGAATAATCATAAATGTCAGAATCGCACTAGGACATTATATTTTAAAACGTGTTCCTTTGTGCATTTGTGCGCAGTGGGGTGGTGGGGATAATTCATGGGGAAGCAGCAGAGCACAGACTCCAGACCTAGGTGCCTGCATCAAACCCTGGTCCTTAATGGTTACTCGTTGTATGTAACTTCTATAACCTCCCTGTGTTTGTGAAATTCATGTTATCTCTGTTACAGTTCCTCCATTTGTAAAATTGAGAGAATTACAGAAATGTACTTACCTTACAGAGCTGTTGTAAAGATTAAATGAGCTAGTTTACAGAAACCTCTTATAATAGAACCCAGCACAGAGAACACAGAGTATTTGTCCTCATTATGGTGAAAGGCTCAAAAAATGTAAAAGTTGTACATCAAATGCTTTGTTAACTGGTTAACTAAAAGGCAATTACCACCAAATCAGGTATTTATCTTTTAGCTTTAACTTTAAGTGAAAGGATTTAAAGAATATTATTCACTAATACATGACAATTTAAGTACCATGGATCCCTCTCTTCACCTTGACACTTCAGTCTGCTGGTCTTCCTTCTACTACTTCTCAGATTGTAACATTTGTCTCCTTTGCAGGACCATCCATGCTTGCCTGTCAATGTTAGAGTTTCTCAAGGCTCCATCCTAGGGCTGCTCCTCTGCTCACTCACTCCTCATACTCCCCACCCAGGATATCTCAGTTTTACTCTATTTAGTTGACACTCACATTTGTGCCTCCAGGCTAACTTGCTCCTCTGAGCTGACTGTGCATTTATCAAACTGCCTATGAAATCTGAACTCAGATGTCTCAAAGACCTAGGGCTCAACATGACCAAAGTAGAAACCACAATCTTCCCCCATGCCTGACCTTGTGATATAACGCACCCCAGCAAATGGCTGCACCATTTCTCCAGGTGCACAAGTCAGAAATCTAAGTGGCATCCGTCATTCCTCCCCATACACAGTCCATCACCAATTCCCATCAATTGCACTTTCTAAATATCTCCTGGGTCTCTACAGTTTTCTCTATCTCTACCACGGCAACCTTCATTGAAGGCACCTCCATCCTTTCCTGGACTATGACAATGGCTTCTTAACTGGACCTGCCCCGTCCAATCTCATCCAATCCCTTTCTAGGTCCATTCTCCACACTGCAGCCAAATTTTCTTTTTAAACTACAAATCTCATCATGTCACTCTGCTTAAAACACTGAACATTTCCCCACTGCTCTTTGGATCAAGGACAAAACTTTTAACATGCCCCACTGGATCCTGCATCATCTGGTTCCTGCTCAAATTCTCCAGACTCACCCTGCGCTGTGTTCTTCCTTGCTCTCTATGCTCCAGTGAGCTGGCCTTCTCTTAGTTCTCTAAATAGCTATGTGTCCTCCATGACAGGGCCTCTGCACATGCTGTTCCCTCTGCCTTGAATGCTCCTTCCACCTCCATTCACCTTGTTAACTCCTATGCCTCCTTCAGATCTCAGCTTGTCATCAGTTCCTCAGAAGGTCTGCCCTGACCCCAATATCTAGGTCAAATGCTTCTATTATAGACTGTCATAATACCATTTACTATGTGAAATAGCACTCGTTATAGCTGCAACTACTATTCGCTTGTGTGATATAAGAGTGATGTGAGACTTCTCCCAAGTGGCTCCCTGTCTTTAGGGACCCTGCTTGTTTACCACTGTATTGCTAGTAGTAGATGAAATATCACACATAGTAAATGTTTAATAAATACTAATTGAATAAATGAACAAGTAAGTAAATCAATTATGGGTAGATGGGGAATGAGTGTGAAGATATGAACCAATATTACTAAAGCTATTTTTTTTTCAGGAATAGGGATAGTTTATGAGTTTATAAGGGACAAATGGAGTGACTGACCCCGACAGTCCTGACAAGATAATTGCAAATTGGTAACTTTGGGGAAGATAATGGGGGGCAAGAAGGTGTATAAAGAAGACAAAGTCTAACTTGAAGAAAGAGAGAAAAAGCTCAGTTTTACACATCTTTGTATGTAGCTACAAGTCCAGGAAAATGATTTGAAGATTAGAGATTTTCTATTATTGTCCTATTATATTTGTAATAATCAGAAAGTTGTTAGAGCATATTTCAAACCAACTTAGTGCTTAAGAACAAACTGAAATAAAAAATTTAGTTACCCTTACGTAAAATAACCTTACTCCTTAATGTCAAATCTCTGTCACATAGAATGCAAAGTTCTTACGTCTACTAACTTTTATGGTTAAATATCACCTAACATCCTGTTTTATATAGCAACAACTACTTTTTTATTTTAAATGGTGATACGTTAGCAAACAGAGAGTCTCAGAGATGCTAAACCTATGACTTTTAATAAGATGTTCTAGTTCTAGACATTTTTTGATATATTTGTGAGTGCTATTTTATTATTTAATTAGAAACTTTTCTTCACTAAAGTGCTATAGATTGCTCTGAGGAGTAGCAGATAACTGAGATGTACTGTGAGTTCAATAGTTACCAATTAATTGGTAATTAAGTTTCCATTGGTGATCAATCATCCATTTTGCAGAGAGTGCTCGAACCAGGGAAGCTTCTTAAAGGAGCAGAGGACATTTTTAAATCAAAGGCCTTCTGAAGTATTCCGTTATAGAGGTGGCTGCTCTTCAGAGTCAGCTTCTGTGATTTTGTTCATTTCTTGTTCTCCCTTTTTTCCTATGTCTAGGTGGCATTCTGGGAACTTTAAAGCCTCAGACTTGACTTGGGGTTTGGTGCTGGTAGAGATATGATGGATTCATCAGGATATAAAACAATTGGCAAATTGTGGAGTAGAGTCTTAGGTTGTAAACTAGT
This sequence comes from Lipotes vexillifer, assembly GCF_000442215.2. Lineage (NCBI taxonomy): Eukaryota > Metazoa > Chordata > Mammalia > Artiodactyla > Lipotidae > Lipotes > Lipotes vexillifer. Next base: position 1,213,280 of record NW_006777107.1, read on the forward strand.
AGTAGACTACTGTCAACAAGAGTCCAGGAATTGTCTCATTTATCTTTTATCCCCACTGTGTACACTGCCTAGCACACTGTAGGTATTTAACAACTGTCTGCTGAAAAATTAATGCAATTATACTCCAGTTTGCAAAGTAACCAGGCATAAAGCTCATTTGCCTACCCAGCTTGCTTTGTGGTCTGCCTTGCTGAATAGGGCGAGCTGGAGAACAGAGGTTTAGATGCATCCGAGTGTCTGCAAACCTGCAGGACCTCACTGATCTTTTCTAAATGAAGGGAGAGAAACAGGACCAGAACTTTAGCTTCTATGTGTCTGTTTTCTCACATGTAAGGCTTAATAAGTGTAGAACTCTGCATCAGAGTTAATGCAATATTTATATTCCACACTTCAAGGTTTCTCCTTCAGGAAACAGTAAGGTCTCTAAATGGTACTTCCTCAAGGACTGAGAGGGACTCCTGTCCCCCACCCTCCCACAAACAAATTCCAAAGTATAGAAACACTGAACAATGTTGGAATAGGATGTACAGACCTCCTTGATCTTAAAAAATTGTGCAATGGAGCCACAAACCAAACATCATGTCAGGGTCAAGTGGCATTCAAATTTCAGAAGCCAGGGGACCCCAACCTTTTTCTTTTTCATTTTCTCCTCAGCTGAGATCTGCAGGAGAGGGGCACTAACTTCGAGGAAAACGTAACATTCCAGTGTTCACTGCAGGAGAAGGGGACTACTCCTTGTCTCTTCCTGCTG
>NW_006777107.1:1214088-1244602 GCF_000442215.2 Lipotes vexillifer
TCCTGCTGAGAATCCTGATAAACTCGATGCCTGGGGTCAGGGGGGCAGGAACTGGCTTACAGAGCTGCGGGCTGTCTTTATGCTTGAATAGTAGACCTTTAACTATTAGAGGGAGGCTTGGTTTAAACTCTCAGCATTGCAAGGGTAAAGTATCGTGTAAATACTCCATCTGATTCACCATGTCCCTTACAGATAACGAGTGAATGTGTTTGTTGCTCATTTGTGCAGGAAAGATGGGGTGACTCCTCACTACTTTACACACAGTTCCTGGTGTGATGTTGGAGTGGGATTGCGTCCAGCTGGAAGAACAACTACAGACCCACTGCCAGGGGTCTCCTTGCCACTTGTGCTTCTCTTAAAGCCAAAGGTCTCGTGTTTTGGGGTAAAAGTGAACGTAGCTGGTGAAAAGCAGTTCTCTGGTACAACAGCTGCTTTAGGGCACTACAGAAGAGCCTACAGAGAAAGTTTTCCCCCAGCACCAGCTGAGGAGCCAGACTAATGCTCTCTCTTTGGTAACAAAGGGAGGAAGAAGGAAGGAAGGAAGGAAGGGAGGGAGGAAATCAATTTTTACCCTGCACCTACACTGTGCCAGGTACTGAGTTGGGCATTTTCACGTACAAGCAGACTCACAGCAGCCCTGTGAAGTTTTATCACACTGAGTTTCAGGAGGAGACGCAGGGCAGCCAAAGGTGGCGGCCACAGGTTCACACTGGAACAGGCATTCGAATTTAACTCTCTCTGACTCTCAAGCTCATGAATTGCTTTTGCTACTGTTTACTATTCTGGGCAAAGTTCCGAGAGCTGTACAATTACAAAAATGGAAAGGGCCTTAGAGACCATCTTACTCCAGTCCCTCACTTTATGTATGAGAAACTGAAAGTTAGGGAAGTTGTAACTCTAAGAGAGTCGGAATCATTTAACGAAAGTTATCATTTAACACGTAAACCCACAATGCTTCAAAGAAGGAAATGTATTGATAGATTTGCCCACCCCTGATTCCTTTTCTGAGAGAAAGGCTGGAATTAATCATTATTTTCTGGACCATGGCACAGAGATGACCACTAGCATTTTGGGCTGCTCTAGTTAGCATGGCTCTCAAATTTACCTCTTTTTTTTTTTTAATTTATTTATTTATTTATTTTTGGCTGTGTTGGGTCTTCGTTTCTGTGCTAGGGCTTTCTCTAGTTGTGGCAAGTGGGGGCCACTCTTCATCGCGGTGCGCGGGACTCTCACTGTCGCGGCCTCTCTTGTTGCAGAGCACAGGCTCCAGACGCGCAGGCTCAGTAGTTGTGGCTCACGGGCCCAGTTGCTCCGCGGCATGTGGGATCTTCCCAGACCAGGGCTCGAACCCGTGTCCCCTGCATTGGCAGGCAGATTCTCAACCACTGCGCCACCAGGGAAGCCCTCAAATTTACCTCTTTGTCACCTATTTTGGTTAACGAACATTATGGTGTTTCCATCCCGGTCACTTGAAATTTCAGCCGTCACCAACTCCTCTTTCTCCAGCATCTCTCACATCCAAGCAGTTGCTAGGTCTCACTCAACTCTGTCTGCAGTGTCTCTCCTGTGCAGCCCTCCAGCCACCCCTGCACGCCTACCCCAGGATAGGTGTTCCTCACTGGTCTTCCTGTCTCCCATCTCATCTGCCTTGAAGCAGTTACTTCCTTCTTCAAAATTTTAATTGCTTCCCAAAGGCCTGCAGGAAAAGTCCAGTCTCCTTAGTATGACATCCTAACCTGCCTTGATTAACATGCTTAGTCTTTTTTCCATTAAGGCATTAAGATTCTCCATTAAGAAGGTCAGGTGACCATCTAGGACACCATGGGAATCTCAGAGTGACTATCCTGACATAAGACCTTTCCCATTTTTGGATTCTTGCATTTACTTTGGCAGCTGATGGCCCCCTCCCGCTGGCCACTGACACCCACTCCCTGCTCATGTAAACCTGAAGCCTGGCTCTCTCCTAAAGTCTCTCTTCACGATGTCTTTTGAATGACAGAAGTAATGTGTTTTGGGACTTCCCTGGTGGTGCAGTGGTTAAGAATCTGCTTGCCAATGAAGGGAACACGGTTCGATCCCTGGTCCGGGAAGATCCCACACGTCGCGGAGCAACTAAGCCGGTGCGCCACAAACACTGAGCCTGTCCTCTAGAGCCCGCGAGCCACAACTACTGAGCCCGTGTGCCACAACCACTGAAGCCTGTGCGCCTAGCGCCTGTGCTCTGCAACAAGAGAAGCCACCACAATGAGAAGTCTGCGCACCGTAACAAAGAGTAGCCCCTGCTCGCTGCAACTAGAGAAAGCCTGTGCGGCAACTAAGACCCAACACAGCTAAAAAAAAAAAAAAAAAGAAGTAATGTGTTTTATTGGATGGGGGAGGGGAAATAGTGACAAAGAATAAGAATAGTGGATAGTACAAGGGCACAGGAAGATACCATAGAGCTCAAGATATTTGAGTCAAGAGGGAAAAAGAAATAAGAAATAAAATCATCCAGTACAATATGTTGTTTAGGTTATACACATGTGTAGCACAAGTAAAGGCAAGGGAAAGATGAACAAACAATTCACAATTGCTGTTTACTCACTTTTCTGGGGCAGGAGGGTAGGAATAAGACTGGGTGCGACACATGGGGCCTTCAAAGGCATTGGTAATATTCTCTTTTTTCAGCTTCATGGTAGAGAATCAGTATTGGTTTTATTTTTCATACACACTCACAACACATACATGTATACAGTACATTATTCTTTTGTACATATTACTATATCATTATAAAAATAAATTTTAAAAGAAAACAGTGAATAAATGGGAGGTAAGAAAGTGAACAGAGCCGATTAACTACTCTCCACCCCAACTTGTTGTTTTTTTTCACATCTTTATTGGAGTATAATTGCTTTACAATGGTGTATTAGTTTCTGCTTTATAACAAAGTGAATCAGTTATACATATACATATGTCCCCATATCTCTTCCCTCTTGCATCTCCCTCCCTCTCACCACTCTAGGTGGTCACAAAGCACCGAGCTGATCTCCCTGTGCTATGCGGCTGCTCTTCCCACTATATTTAACGTTTGGTAGTGTATATATGTCCATGCCACTCTCTCACTTTGTCCCAATTTACCCTTCCCCCTCCCCATATCCTCAAGTCCATTCTCTAGTAGGTCTGTGTCTTTATGCCCATCTTGCCCCTAGATTCTTCATGACAATTTTTTTTTTTTTAGATTCCATATACATGTGTTAGCATACGGGATTTGTTTTTCTCTTGCTGACTTACTTCACTCTGTATGACAGACTCTAGACCCATCCACCTCACTACAAATAACTCAATTTTGTTTCTTTTTATGGCTGAGGAATATTCCATTGTATATATGCGTCACGTTTTCTTTATCCATTCACCTGTTGATGGACACTTAGGTTGCTTCCATGTCCTGGCTATTGTAAATAGAGCTGCAATGAACATTGTGGTACATGTCTCTTTTTGAATTATGGTTTTCTCAGGGTATATGCCCAGTAGTGGGATTGCTGGGTCATATGGTAGTTCTATTTGTAGTTTTTTAAAGGAATCTCCATACTGTTCTCCATAGTGGCTGTATCAATTTACATTCCCACCAACAGTACAAGAGGGTTCCCTCTTCTACACACCCTCTCCAGCATTTATTGTTTGTAGATTTTTTGATGATGGCCATTCTGACCAGTGAGAGATGATACCTCATTGAAATTTTGATTTGCATTTCTCTAATGATTAATGATGTTGAGCATTCTTTCATGTGTTTGTTGGCAATCTGTATATCTTCTTGGGAGAAATGTCTATTTAAGTCTTCTGCCCATTTTTGGATTGGGTTGTTTGTTGTTTTGATATTGAGCTGCATGAGCTGCTTGTATATTTTGGAGATTAATCCTTTGTCAGTTGCTTCATTTGCAAATATTTTCTCCCATTCTGAGGGCTGTCTTTTCATCTTGTTTATGGTTTCCTTTGCTGTGCAAAAGCTTTGAAGTTTCATTAGGTCCCATTTGTTTATTTTTGTTTTTATTTCCATTCCTCTAGGAGGTGGGACAAAAAGGATCTTGCTGTGATTTATGTCATAGAGTGTTCTGCCTATGTTTTCCTCTAAGAGTTTGATAGTGTCTGGCCTTACATTTAGGTCTTTAATCCATTTTGAGTTTATTTTTGTGCGTGGTGTTAGGGAGTGATCTAATTTCATTCTTTAACATGTAGCTGTCCAGTTTTCCCAGCACCACTTATTGAAGAGGCTGCCTTTTCTCCACTCTATATTCTTGCCTCCTTTATCAAAGATAAGGTGACCATATGTGCATGGGTTTACCTCTGGGCTTTCTATCCTGTTCCATTGATCTATATTTCTGTTTTTGTGCCAGTACCATACTGTCTTGATTACTGTAGCTTTGTAGTACAGTCTGAAGTCAGGAAGCCTTATTCCACCAGCTCCTTTTTTCTTTCTCAAGATTGCTTTGGCTATTCGGGGTCTTTTGTGTTTCCATAAAAACTGAGAATTTTTTTGTTCTAGTTCTGTGAAAAATGCCACTGGTAGTTTGATAGGGATTGCATTGACTCTGTGGATTGCTTTGGGTAGTATAGTCATTTTCACAATGCTGATTCTTCCAATCCAAGATCATGGTATATCTCTCCATCTATTTGTATCATCTTTAATTTCTTTCATCAGTGTCTTATAATTTTCTGCATACAGGTCTTTTGTCTCCTTAGGTAGGTTTATTCCTAGTTATTTGATTCTTTTTGTTGCAATGGTAAGTGGGAATGTTTTCTTAATTTCACTTTCAGATTTTTCATCATTAGTGTATAGGAATGCAAGAGATTTCTGTGCATTAATTTTGTATCCTGCTACTTTACCAGATTCATTGATTAGCTCTAGGAGTTTTCTGGTGGCATCTTTAGGATTCTCTATGTATAGTATCATGTCATCTGCAAACAGTGACAGCTTTACTTCTTCTTTTCTGATTTGGATTCCTTTTATTTCTTTTTCTTCTCTGGTTGCTGTGGCTAAAACCTCCAAAACTATGGTGAATAACAGTGGTGAGAGTGGGCAACCTTGTCTTGTTCCTGATCTTAGTGGAAATGGTTTCAGTTTTTCACCATTGAGGATGATGTTGGCTGTGGGTTTGTCATATATGGCCTTTATTATGTTGAGGAAAGTTCCCTCTATGCCTACTTTCTGCAGGGTTTTTATCATAAATGGGTGTTGAATTTTGTCCAAGGTTTTCTCTGCATCTATTGAGATGATCATATGGTTTTTCTCCTTCAAATTGTTAATATGGTGTACCACATTGATTGATTTGCCTACATTGAAGAATCCTTGCATTCCTGGGATAAACCCCACTTGATCATGGTGTATGATCCTTTTAATGTGCTGTTGGATTCTGTTTGCTAGTATTTTGTTGAGGATTTTTGCATCTATGTTCATCAGTGATACTGGCCTGTAGTTTTCTTTCTTTGTGACATCTTTGTCTGGTTTTGGTATCAAGGTGATGGTGGCCTCGTAGAATGAGTTTGGGAGTGTTCCTCCCTCTGCTATATTTTGGAAGAGTTTGAGAAGGATAGGTGTTAGCTCTTCTCTAAATGTTTGATAGAATTCGCCTGTGAAGCCATCTGGTCCTGGGCTTTTGTTTGTTGGAAGATTTTTAATCACAGTTTCAATTTCAGTGTTTGTGATTGGTCTGTTCATATTTTCTATTTCTTCCTGATTCAGTCTTGGCAGTTTGTGCATTTCTAAGAATTTGTCCATTTCTTCCAGATTGTCCATTTTATTGGCATAGAGTTGCTTGTAGTAATCCCTCATGATTTTTTGTATTTCTGCAGTGTCAGTTGTTACTTCTCCTTTTTCATTTCTGATTCTATTGATTTGAGTCTTCTCCCTTATTTTCTTGATGAGTCTGGCTAATGGTTTATCAATTTTGTTTATCTTGTCAAAGAACCAGCTTTTAGTTTTATTGATCTTTACTACTGTTTCCTTCATTTATTTTTCACTTATTTGTGATCTTTATGATTTCTTTCCTTCTGCTAACTTTGGTGTTCTTTCTCTAATTGCTTTAGGTGTAAGGTTAGGTTGTTTATTTGAGATGTTTCTTAAGGTAGGATTGTATTGCTATAAACTTCCCTCTTAGAACTGCTTTTGCTGCATCCCACAGGTTTTGGGTATCGTGTTTTCATTGTCATTTGTTTCCAGGTAATTTTTGATATCCTCTTTGATTTCTTCAGTGATCTGTTGGTTATTAAGTAGTGTATTGTTTAGCCTCCACGTGTTTGTATTTTTTACAGATTTTTTCCCTGTAATTGATATCTAGTCTCATAGCATTGTGGTTGGAAAAGATACTTGATACGATTTCAATTTTCTTAAATTTACCAAGGCTTGATTTGTGACCCAAGATTTGATCTACCCTGGAGAATGTTCCATGAACACTTGAGAAGAATGTGTATTCTGTTGTTTTTGGATGGAGTGTCCTATAAATATCAATTAAGTCCATCTTGTTTAATGTATCATTTAAAGCTTGTGTTTCCTTATTTATTTTCATTTTGGATGATCTGTCCATTGGTGAAAGTGGGGTGTTGAAGTCCCCTACTATGATTGTGTTACTGTCGATTTCCCCTTTTATGGCTGTTAGTATTTGCCTTATGTATTGAGGTGCTCCTATGTTGGGTGCTTAAATATTTACAATTGTTATATCTTCTTCTTGGATTGATCCCTTCATTATTATTTAGTGTCCTTCTTTGTCTCTTGTAATAGTCTCCATTTTAAAGTCTATTTTGTCTGACATAAGAACTGCTAGTCCAGCTTTCTTTTGATTTCCATTTGCATGGAATATGTTTTTCCATCCTCTTACTTTCAGTCTGTATGTGTCTCTAGGTCTGAAGTGGGTCTCTTGTAGACAGCATATATACAGGTCTTGTTTTTGTATCCATTCAGTCAGTCTATGTCTTTTGGTTGGAGCATTTAATCCATTTATATTTAAGGTAATTATCGATATGTATGTTCCTATTACCATCTTCTTAATTGTTTTGGGTTTGTTATTGTAGATCTTTTCCTTGTCTTGTGTTTCCTGCCTAGAGAAGTTCCTTTAGCATTTGTTGTAAAGCTGGTTTGGTGGTGCTGTATTCTCTTAGGTTTTGCTTGTCTGTAAAGGTTTTAATTTCTCTGTCTAATCTGAATGAGATCCTTGCTGGGTAGAGTAATCTTGGTTGTAGGTTTTTCTCCTTCATCAATTTACATATGTCCTGCCACTCTCTTCTGGCTTGTAGCGTTTCTGCTGAAAAATCAGCTGTTAACCTTATGGGGATTCCCTTGTGCGTTACTTGACATTTTTCCCTTGCTGCTTTTAATATTTCTTCTTTGTATTTAATTTTTGATAGTTTGGTTAATATGTGTCTTGGTGTGTTTCTCCTTGGATGTATCCTGTATGGGACTCTCTGTGCATCCTGGACTTGATTAACTATTTCCTTTCCCATATTAGGGATGTTTTCAACTATAATCTCTTCAAATATTTTCTGAGTTCCTTTCTTTTTCTCTTTTTCTTCTGGGACCCCTATAATTTGAATGTTGGTGCGTTTAATGTTGTCCCAGAGGTCTCTGAGACTGTCCTCAATTCTTTTCATTCTTTTTTCTTTATTCTGCTCTCCAGTAGTTATTTCCATTATTTTATCTTCCAGATCACTTATCCCTTCTTCTGCCCCAGTTACTCTGCTATTGATTGCTTCTAGAGAATTTTTAATTTCATTTATTGTGTTGTTCATCACTGTTTGTTTGCTATTTAGTTCTTCTAGGTCCTTGTTAAACGTTTCTTGTATTTTCTCCATTCTATTTCTAAGATTTTGGATCATCTTTACTATCATTATTCTGAATTCTTTTACAGGTAGACTGCCTCGTTCCTTTTCATTTGTTAGGTCTGGTGGGTTTTTATCTTGCTCCTTCATCTGCTGTGTGTTTCTCTGTCTTCTCATTTTGCTTAAGTTACTGTGTTTGGGGTCTCCTTTTTGCAGCCTGCAGGTTCATAGTTCGCATTGTTTTTGGTGTCTGTCCCCAGTGGCTAAGCTTGGTTCAGTGGGTTGTGTAGGCTTCCTGGTGGAGGGGACTAGTGCCTGTGTTCTGGTGGATGAGGCTGGATCTTGTCTTTCTGGTGGGCAGGTCCACATCTGCTGGTGTTTTTTGGGGTGTCTGAGGCCTTATTATGATTTTAGGCAGCCTCTCTGCTAATGCATAGGGTTGTGTTCTTGTCTTGCTAGTTGTTTGGCACAGGGTGTCTAGCACTGTAGCTTGCTGGTCGTTGAGTGGATCTGGGTCTTAGCATTGAGATGGAGATATCTGAGAGAGATTTCGCTGTTTCATTTTACTTGGAGCTGGGAGGTCTCTTGTGGACCAGTGTCCTGAACTTGGTTCTCCCAACTCAGAGGCACAGCTCTGACACCTGGCTGGAGCAGCAAGAGCCTGTCATCCACACGGCTCAGAATAAAAGGGGAAAAAAAAAGAAAGAAACAAAGTAGAAGATAAAATAAAATAAAATAGCTATTAAAATAAAAAATAACTATTAAAAATTTTTTTAAGTAAAAAAAAAAAAAAAAAAGAAGAGAGCATCCAAACCAACAAACGAGTCCACTGATGATAACAAGTGTTAAAAAGCGTATTAAAAAAACAAAACTAAACTAAAAAAAAAAAAACAAAACGGACAGACAGAACCCTAGGACAAATGGTAAAAGAAAGCTATACAGACAAAATCACACACAGAAGCATATACAGACACACTCACAAAAAGAGAAAAAGCGGAAAAAAATAATATCGTTGCTCCCAAAGTCCACCTCCTCAATTTGGGATGATTCATTGTCTATTCAGGTATTCCACAGATGCAGGGTACATCAGGTTGATTGTGGAGATTTAATCCGCTGCTCCTGAGGCTGCTGGGAGAGACTTCCCTTTCTCTTCTTTGTTTGCACAGCTCCCGGGGTTCAGCTTTGGATTTGGCCCCGTCTCTGCGTGTAGGTCACCTGACGGCATCTGTCCTTCGCTCAGACAGGATGGGGTTAAAGGAGCAGCTGATTAAGGGGCTCTGGCTCACTCAGGCAGGGGGGAGGGAGGAGTACGGATGTGGGGCGAGCCTGCGGCAGCAGAGGCCAACATGACATTGCACCAGCCTGAGGGTCGCCGTGCGTTCTCCCGGAGAAGTTGTCCCTGGATCTCGGGACCCTGGCAGTGGCAGGCTGCACAGGCTCCCAAGATTGGAGGTGTGGATAGTGACCTGTGCTTGCACACAGGCTTCTTGGTGGCGGCAGCAGCAGCCTTCGCGTCTCAGGCCCGTCTCTGTGGTCCGTGCTGATAGCTGCGGCTCACGCCTGTCTCTGGAGCTCCTTAACGCGGTGCTCTGAATCCCTCTCCTCGTGCACCATGCAACAGAGAGGCAAGACAAAGCCTTTTGCCTCTTCGGCATCTCCAGACTTTTTCCCGGACTCCCTCCCAGCTAGCTGTGGCGCACTAACCCCCTTCAGGCTGTGTTCACGCAGCCGGTAACCCCAGTCCTCTCCCTGCGCTCCGACCGAAGCCCGAGCCTCAGCTCCCAGGCCCCACACGTCCCGGCGGGTGAGCAGACAAGCCTCTCGGGCTGGTGAGGGCTGGTCGGCACTGCTCCTCTGCGCAGGAATCTCTCCGCTTTGCGCGCCGCACCCCTGTTGCTGCGCTCTCATCGGTGGCCCTGAAGCTTCCCCCCGCCACCACTTGCAGTCTCCGCCCGCCAAGGGGCTTCCTAGTGTGTGGAAACCTTTCGTCCTTCACAGTTACCTCCCACTGGTGCAGGTCACGTCGCTATTGTTTTGTCTCTGTTTTTTCCTTTTCCTTTGGCCCTACCCAGTTATGTGGGGGAGTTTCTTGCCTTTTGGGAGGTCTGAGGTCTTCTGCCAGCGTTCAGTAGGTGTTCTGTAGGAGTTGTTCCATATGTAGATGTATTTCTGGTGTATTTGTGGGGAGGAAGGTGATCTCCATGTCTTATTCTTCTGCCATCTTGAAGCTGGAGTCCACCCCAACTTCTTGATGTCCTAAGCAGGTTTAAAACATTCTCATGGCTTTTCTCAGCTCACAGGAGCTCACAATAATGGTGATAAATAACATCTGAATGGTGGGTTATTGTTTTCAAAGTACATTATCTCATCTGATCCTCTCAACAAGTCTGTGAGTTGGGTTTGTTATGATTATCACATTTCTACAGGTGAGGAAATTGAGGTTCAGAGAGTTTTCAGTAAGTATGAGAGCTTGAATCCAAGGTGTTGATTTCAAACCGTGTCTTCCTTATACTGCATCGTGCTACTTACTTACAGGCTCCTACAGTATTTCTGAGGCAAACACACACTCTAGGGATAGTCTAAGGACCAGGGAGGGAAGAAAAACTAGCATGCCTACCCGATAGGACTGGTTCTACCCCAGCTAGGATTTGATAAGTCCCATGAACTCAGGCAAATCATGTGATCTCTCTGGGTCTGAGTTTTACTTTACTTATTTAACAAACATTTGTTCATAGTGCGTACAATGTGTCAGACATGGTTCTAAGCACTTTCCAAATATTCACTCACTGAATCCTCTTAACAATCCTAGGAGGAAACTGAGGCACTGAAAGGTCACATGACCAGCAGTGGCAGGACAAGACTGCTGAGTTGATGACCTAGGTCATCTGGTCCTAGGGTCTTCACTACTACACTAGGCTACCTACTTTTTGTTTGTAAAGGGAGAGGTTGAGGCAATTGATTTCAAAGTTCTCTTCCAGCTCTACCATGCTGTGGCTCCATGGGTGACTTTCCAAAGTCGCCCTGGGCTTGGAATCACCAGACTGCCACCAGCCCACTGTTGGGACAAATGATTGCTTACGATGTTTAAGATGCCATGAGTGATCACTGTCTCCCAACCACCAGAGGCTGCTTCAAAACACAGATTCTGGATACATCTGCCTATTCTATAAGAAGTTTTGAAAAGCATTTAGCTTTTCAAGGTTTATCCTCTTCTAAAATAATTATGTGACACCAACTCTGAGAACCAATGGTAAACATTCTGTTCTGTTTTTCTTTAAACTTGTTAAAGACTTGCTTCCTTAACCTAAAAGCTTATATACTGTCATAGGTCTAAATAATAGGAATTACTCTACAATTCATAAGCCTTGAAACAATAGCTTTTCTTCACCTTTTCCCGAGCACTGGACATATTTTTTTAACCTGACTCAGACGTATACTTTTTTTTTTAATGAAAAGAAAACTGAAGTGCTATATACCTCAATGTATTTGATTCAAAATGTTTCCCCTAATTAAAATTATGATTCATGCAGTGAATATGCAATTACATTTAATTCAGTATAATTAAGGATGTGATATATTTAAAATAGTGATTCTTCTAATTGATCTATAGGACAAATTTAGCTCATCTATAGATAATTTAAACCAGTCTTACAGATAGACTTTTTAAAATGTACTATCTTGTGAGATCTTTGACAGTTCACTCATACCAGCTCTCTTCCCTCCTTGCCCATGACTAAATTAACAGAAGCAATTTAATATTACCTTTATTCATAATTATACTTTGTACAAATTCTTTGGACATGTAATAATGGTTTTCAGGGGGTTATATATTTCAAAATAGAAAGTCCCTCTTTGCCTAAGGCTTTATATATAGTTGGCTAAAAACTCAACTGCTTTAATTTCAGGAACTCCACTTTGCTTATTTCCCTAAATTTCATTCATGTGCTCTCTTCTCTTTGTTATATGGGACTCGGAGGCAGGTGGTGTGGAACTGACCGCAGGCAGAGACACAAAGCTTTGAACTTAGGGGTCTGCTTATGCTTCGTTCAACTTCTCTCGGTCTGTACTCAGATGTCTAAGATATTAACACTGAAGCCTGGATTCTTTGTAAAATGCAGAAGCTCTCTGGCAGAGCAGGCCCTTCCCTTTGGGGTCTTTAATGCAAGGCCAGACTATTAGGATGCTACGGTCAAACCCTAAGAATGTGACTACATTGTTTTGTGCTATGAAGAGGATGCCTGATGTTGGCCTCAGTCATGATTTAAAAGAAAGATGCTTCCTCAGTATTTTTGCTGCCATGAACTCCCCTTGATGAAGTGATCTTGCCTCATGGTTTCAATAACCTGAAACCTCAGTTGGAGTTCTAGCAGAGGAGCAAAACGGGGGATCAGTTAAAGAAAGGTTGATTGTCTCTAGGAAGGAAAAAAGGCATCCTCTCGGGCTGTGTGTAGAGCCTCAGACAGTCATGAACGTAGCATAACCAGGCATCTGGCCAGCCAGCTGCTGGCTCAACACTGGTGATTCACGAGGTGATGTATGCTGCCTCGTGGTGATGACCTAACTTCACACGCCCAAGCGCATTCTCTGTTCTGAGGACCAGCCCAGTCTCTGCAATTGCCTTCAGGCCAAGTTTGAATGTACCATTGATGACATTGAAACTCATCGTTTTTCTTTCCAAACTGACTCCCTTTCCAGCTTTCTATTTTTTTTCCTAATTTTTTTAAAAATGGGAGTATAGTTGCTTTACACTGCTGTGTCAGTTTCTGCTGTCCAGCATCTAGCTTCCTATTTCTATATGGCATCAATAGCCACCCTCTCCCTAAGCCTCAGGTCTCAGCCATCTTCAACTCTTCTTCTTTTCCTTTATTGTTTATATCCACTTACCAACTCAAAAATTTTTCTACTGAATTAAAGGAAATCTCATACTTAGCCTCCAACAGTCTGATTTCCTTGATTCCATAATCTGCTTCCTCAAGTCCACTTCTTAGTCATGTCCATTGGTAATCTCACGAGCCTAATGGAGAAGAGCATGCGTTCAGGGATGACCCTGCCCTTACTGTCTGTGTGAACTTAGAGAGGATACTTAGATCTCCAAGCCTCAGTTCTTCACTTGTAAAATGGAAAAACACACACCTATCTAACAGAATTGTTTCCAGGTTCAAATGAAATGAATCCAGTGCCAGCAGTATATTAAATGGTCACTTCCTTCCTTCATTTAGTCATTCAAAAATATTTACTAATCCTGTAGTAGGGTGAATAGAGTTCCCCCGCAAAGTCATATATCCACCTGGAACCTCAAAATGTGACCTTATTTGGAAATAGGCTCTTTCCAAGTAATTAGTTAAGAATCTTGAGATGAAATTGTCCTGGATTTAGTGTGAGCCCTAAGTCCAATGTCTGGTGTCTTCCTAAGAAAAGGAGAGGACACAGAGAAATACACAGGGAAGATGGCCATTTGAAGATGAAGGCAGAGATTGCAGTTATGCTGCTACAACCTAAGGAATGCCTTGAACCACCAGAACTGTAAGAGGCAAGGAAGGATTCTTCCCTAGAACTTTTAGAGGGAGCACGACCTTGACGGACATCTTGATTTTGGACTTTTGGCCTCCAGGACTACATGAGAAGAAATTTCTGTTGTTTTAAGCCACCAAGTTTGTGGTCATTTGTTGTGGCACCTCTAGGAAAGTAATATAATACCATACCACAATACTGTTCTGGATAACTGGAAGAATACAGAAGCAAACAGAAAAGGCCTAAGTCTATGCCCTTGTGCTTAATAACTTAAATAGTTATTGTTATTATTATTTTTTGTTGGTTGGTCTAATGAGTCTTCATAATACCTAGAAGGACAAAGTCCAAAATTCTTATTATTTAGATTAAGAAAATAATCTAAAATGGAAACACTCACACCCATTTAATAGAATTATTTATAGATAGTAAGGTCAGACTTGTTATCTGTCCATTATTATTTTTCATTATTCTCTAAAGCAGGGATTGGAACCCTTTTTTTGTAAAGGGCTAGGGAGCAAAAATCCTAGCTTTTGAGTGCCATTGGGTCCCTGTAGCATATTTTAGTTTAGTCTGTGTGTGTGCTTTTTAAACCTTTTAGAAATGTAGGGGCTTCCCTGGTGGCGCAGTGGTTGAGAGTCCGCCTGCCGATGCAGGGGATGCGGGTTCGTGCCTCGGTCCGGGAGGATCCCACATGCCGCAGAGCGGCTGGGCCTGTGAGCCATGGCCGCTGAGCCTGCGCGTCCGGAGCCTGTGCTCCGCAGCGGGAGAGGCCACAGCAGTGAGAGGCCCGCGTACCGCAAAAATAATGTAACACGGTAAATTAACTACACGTCAATTAAAAAAAAAAGTAAAAACCATTCTTAACTTGCTGGGTGTATAAAAACAGGTCATAATTTGCCAACCCTAGCAAATGCTTCTACCTATAGTCCAGCCTGTTCCCTCAATATCCCTTGAAGGCACTGTGCACATAGGGAGACAAGAGGTAGACACATGAAATAGCTAATAATGCAAAGTACAGTATAAAGAACACTGCTGATAGATAAGTTCTGAAAACACTGGTACAGGTAGTATATGCTATAAGATTAGATAAGGATGAGATCAGAGTGGGCTTAAACAGCTGGGGAAGGCTCATGGCAGAGGCTAAAGTTGAGCCTGGTCTTGATACAAGGGAAGAGAGAAAAACTTGGAGCAGAATATATTTTATGTGTATGTGGGTATGGACTTACATACACATGTGTACAAATGCATTTATAAGTAAGTGAAATATATATATCCATTCTCCTCATGAGATATCCTTAGGATTCAAATTCTCAGAATTCTACAATGATAGGGGCTTTGGAATTCCGAATGTTAAAACGTTTGCTTCTTTATCATCATTTCCTAAGGTGAATCAGATCTAAAACAGACCAAGTCCATGTGGTTTTGGTTAGCAGCCTTCACATTGCCCTTCAATCACATTCAGGAGTGACAGAGTGATTCATAGAGAAAGTTGTTCTCAGTGAGGCAGATTTTAATGCTGAGTGTACAGAGGTTTTCTGCTTTTCTTTATTCAGTTAACAGAAAAAAATTAATGTACTTACTCATAGAAATGTAAGAGATACTCAAAAGACAGAACACCAGTTACCCTGCACTAATCAATAAAACAGAAGCAGTTCCTCCTCTAGACTGTAAGAGCCATGGTCTATTTATGTGTTTAACAGTGTCACACTCAGTAGAAACAGGCTGATGAATGTCTTAGTGGAAGGCCAGGAGAGGTGAAAGATGGATGAAATCAGAGTCCTTCAATTGTGCTCCAATATGTTGTTTAAACCCATGACTGTATTCTAGCTTGCCGTCACTGTCATCACCTCTTATCCCTTCTTTCCATCTTATCATTGTGCAGTGAGACTCTTCACTCCTCTTCTCCACTTGTTCTTGCCCAGAACTGTTTATCAGGAACCTCAATCTGTGGGCCACTCTCTCACTGGCCAAGGTCCCTGAGGCCCTTACCAAACTCTCTTCTAATCTTACTGCAGCTACATCAAGTCCAAGCTCAAGAAAGTTTCTCTCTGTACCAAGCATGTACTTAGGGCCTATGAAGTGGTGCCACTGAGGAGTCTAATTCTGTGGCCACAGTAAGGGTGGTATTGAAAAAGACTTTCAGGCTCAACTTCTTTTCCTTAGCCCATACATTTCAACTTGAAATCACAGACTGGTGGTCAGTAGTGAAAATCTATGGATTCCAAAAGCAAACTTCATGGGAGGGCGCTTCTACTGGTACCACTGCTTGAGCAATGACCACCAGAAGGCATTGCCTAATGTCCCTCTTACAGACCGTGCCATCTCAAAGGGGAAGCTCTGTTGAAAGGCTTGAGAAAGCCTTAAGGAGCACAGAGGTTACTCTGTCTTTCTCTTTTTAATGGCTTTAATTGTGTTTTCCCAATTTTGATTAAGTACGAAGCTCTGGAATTTCTGTCTATTCACTGTCCTTATCTTCATCTTTTCTTCTCCTTTCATTTTTCTCCTTTTTGTTCTTTGATTCATCTTCCTCCCAGACTGGTGGATGGAGGAGAGTGTGTGTAAGTATGAATGTATGTGTGTGTGTGTGTAAGGAAGGGGGCATAGGTTATGGTGAATAGAACTTTCTATAATTTCTTCAGTGCTCTTTAACTCTTGGAAAGTCCCCATTTCTATAAATTAGCTTTCAGGGATCTGGGGGAAAGAAAGAAAAACTGTTTTATCTAAGATTATTTTTACTAATCAGCATTTTATTATATTATTTGAAATATGAGGATCTGTCATAACTAATTACTTTTTTGATAAATATATATTTTGTTCAAGCTATTTTGTTAGGTACCAGAGGTATGGAGATAAAAGCTATAGGCCATATCTTCAAGGGGCTAATGAAGGACCAGTGAACATATTATCAATACTATGAAGTATGGTAAAAAATATGGTAGAAATAAACAAAGGGTGCTAACTGGAGTACACAGGAAAGGCAGCTTATCCAGAATGAGGAGTTAGGGGAAAGCTAGAGAGGAGTTTCTGGGGAAGGAAATGCCTTAATGGGCTGCAAAAAAATAGGGAGAAAATGTTAACCTGACAAAATGAGTGTTAAAGGGAATCTGAGGTAGGTGAAATAATATGTGTTAAGGCAGGGCTGTGAGAGAGACTGATGGATTCTGGGAACTGCAAGTATAATGGGTTGACACATATCCAATAAGGGGTTAATGTCCAAAATATACAAGGAGCTCATACAACTCAACAGCAAAACAAAACACAATTAAAAGATGGGCAAGGAACCTGAATAGACATTTTTCAAAAAAAGACCCAAATGGCCAACAGGAACATGAAAAATTGCTCAACATCATTAATCATCAGGGAAATGCAAATTAAAACCACAATGAGATATCATCTCATACACATTAGGATGGCTATTATCAAAAAGACAAGAGATAGCAAATACTTGTTAGAATGTGAAGAAAAGAGAACCCTTGTACACCTTTGGTGGGAATGTAAACTGGTACTGCCAGTAAACACTATGAAGGTTCCTCAAGAAATTAAAAATAGAACTACCGTATGAGCCAGCAATCCCACTTCTGAGTATCTATCCAAAGGAAACAATATCATTATCTGTAAGAGATACTTGTACTTCCGTGTTCATTGCATAACTATTCACACAAGCCAAGACACAGAAAAAACCTAAATGTCCATCAATGGATGAATAGATCAGGAAGATGTGGTATATATGCATATATATACAATGGAATATTATTCAGTCTTAAAAAAGAAGGAGATCCTGTCATTTGTGACAATGTGGATGAAACTGGAGGGTACTATGCTAAGTGGAATAAGTCAAAGAAAAACAAATGCTGTGTGATATCACTTATACGTGGAATAAAAAAAAAAAGTTGGATTCATAGAAACAGAGAGTAGAAAAGTGGTTGCCAGGGGCTGGGGGGGGAGGGGAATAGGGGAAGACTGGTAAAAGGGTACAAACTTTTTTTTTTAATAGATCTTTATTGGAGTACAATTGCTTCACAATACTGTGTTAGTTTCTGTTGTACACCAAAGTGAATCAGCCATATGCATACATATGTCCCCATATTCCCTCCCTCTTGAGCCTCCCTCCCGCCCTCCCTATCCCACCCCTCTAGGTCATTGCAAAGCACCGAGCTGATCTCCCTGTGCTATGCTGTTGCTTCCCACTAGCTATCTGTTTTACATCTGGTAGTGTATATATGTCGATGCTACTCTCACTTCGCCCCAGTTTCCCCCTCCCACCCAGTGTCCTCAAGTCCTTTCTCTATGTCTACGTCTTTATTCCTGCCCTGCTACTAGGTTCATCAGTACCATTTTTTTTTTTTTAGATTCCATATATATGTGTTAACATACGGTATTTGTTTTTCTCTTTCTGACTTATTTTACTCTGTATGACAAACTCTAGGACCATCCATCTCACTACAAATAACTCAATTTTGTTTCTTTTTATGGCTGAGTAATATTCCATTGTATATATGTGCCACATCTTCTTTATCCATTCATCTCTACAAACTTTCAATTAAAAGATAAATAAGGTCTGAGGATCTAATATATAACATGGTAACTATAGTTGATAACACTGTATTGTAAAATTGAAATTTGCTAAGAGAGTAGAAAAAAGAAAAAAAAGAAAGAGTAAGAATGAGAAAAAAAAAGAAAGTTGAGAGTAGGGTAAGGTGGCAGTGGTATGCTTGATCCATCCTGTACCAGCTTACAGAGCCAACTGTGAACATTTCTTCTTAACTCTTATTCAGTGACTTTACCTTCTTTGCTTGAAATTGGCTTGGGGGGTGGGTATTTACACCACCTAAACTGGTAAACATTACAAATCAGGGGCTTCTACACCCCCTGACCCCAGAGTTAAACATTTGCCAGAACACCACTGAGTGTGGGGAACACCAGGCAATAGCCAGGGCCAAGCTAAGAAACCCTTTGAATATCATACTAGAGGGTGTGGATTTTACTCAAACCATTGGGGAACCCTCAAATTATTTTAAGGGATGCAGTTACATACACGGGTTGGCTTTCAAGAAATATTACTCCAGCAGCAGTCTGGAAACAAATAGATTGCTTGGGGATGAGGATGGAGTCAGGGAGATCTAGCTTTATCTTATTGGTATTGTTTTCAACACACTAATAAAACAAAAAACCTGTAAGGGATGATAATATACAATTTTCTGTTTTCTTCTTTGTGTATATGCAAAAGGCGAGAAGAAGTAAAGATTTTTAAAGTTCATATTTACTTTGAATGAGATCAGGTTTTCTTCTGGAGAAGTCATAGAAGAAGCAGACTTAATTAGGTTGTGTTAATGAAGAATGTTGAGATAGGTAAAAGATTTCTTTGGAAATATTATTTCTGGATTAAATAGGTGTTGTTAGGTACACCCAAAGACCAGCAGCTGGTTATGGTACTTAAGAAGGTCTTAAATAAGGCTAGTGCACAGACTGAGAATGTCCACATGGGTTAATGAATGGGAGAGGTTGTGAAAACTATTACTTAATCCCAATTGAGAGTTTCCTGAGCCGCTGGGGAACTGAGTTGAGGTTGACAGACAAGAATAAGGTTAGAAGGAAACAGAGCATTAAACAAACAAAACAATAGTTCAATTTGACTTGTGATTTACTTGGAATTTAGAAAGCCTTGCTAGTAGCAAAAAATGTAAAATGAAGCTATGTCAACATTTTTATTAAAATAATTGTCCAGCCATTCACTGGAACAGAGACTTTATTACATACTGGCAGAGAAAATAGAAAATTTGACTGTTTCTTAACTAGTTCTTGAATACCCAGAATACAGAGTATTAAATAATGCATTGGGAGCTATAACAGCTGGTTCTGAGGGCCCAGAGACTGCAGGGAAAGCTTTAATAGCTAAAGCTCACACAAATACTAAATTAATACTTACTTATGAAAATTTAGGTGTTTACTTTTCAAATCTTTAATAATCCTTTTTTCATGAGTTCATCTTCATTCAATTGGATTGTTATCTTATCACCAGGGTCATAAGATACTCAATATCATATAGTTTACACCATGGTTACCCTAGATCCTGTAATAATTTGGATTTTTTTTAAAAAATAAAGAACTTTTTGTTAGGTGTGGTAAAGTCCTGGTGTATACTTTTCTAGGATCTATAACTGTGCGCAAAAGGTGAACTTCAAATTTTCAGCACTGAGGTGAATGTTTTCCTGTGCAGAATCTACTAAAAACAAAAGGAGATAGGAGAGGAGGCATGGGGGCAATTATTGCACCATCATATCACACACCCAGGATCATAAAAAGCACTGTTTGCCTAAAAGTCTGAAATTGCTGCTTATGTTTTCATAAGCATTTGATTCTAAAAAAGTATCTAGATAAAAATACCATAATCGTCAAAATTTGCTCTATCTTTTTTTTTTTTTTTTTCATTACGTGGGCCCCTCACTGTTGTGGCCTTTCCTGTTGCGGAGCACAGGCTCCGGATGTGCAGGCTCAGCGGCCATGGCTCATGGGCCCAGCCGCTCGGCGGCATGTGGGATCTTCCCAGACCAGGACACAAACCCGTGTCTCCTGCATCGGCAGGCGGACTCTCAACCACTGCGCCACCAGGGAAGCCCTGCTCTATCACTTTTTAAAGCAGGCACATATTTTAGTCCTCTTTGTACATGTCAAAACCCTGTACTTTGACCTTTCAATGTTTTTTGCTTTTTTTTTTTGAGATGCTGCTTGGTCAAGCACAGTGGTTTTCTTTTTTTCTGTTTTGAATTTTATTTTATTTTTTTATACAGCAGGTTCTTATTAGTTATCTATTTTATACATGTTAGTGTATATATGTCAATCCCAATCTCCCAATTCATCCCCCCACCCCCCTGCCGCTTTCCCTGTTAATTACAAGTGATACCTACTATTGTTAAACCACCACTTACATATTACTCATCATTTTGCAAACACTGACTAGTATCCCTACTACTGGACCAGTAACAGAACTGATCTTGTGCTTTGTCTTCCCAATTCTACTTGGAATCAATAGTTTTCCTATGACTCTTCTGAAATGAGAGTGAGTTTAGTTGAGAGTATGAAACACTGACCATTTTTTTCCACATCAGCTCTAGATAAACACAATGTAACTGGTGTTTTTCAAATTAGAAATACTTCTCAATTACTCTTACTAATATATTGACTGATTCATGTTTACCATGATGTTGAAGCTACAAATAAGTTTATATTTAGTGAATCATCGGGAATATTATATTTTATTATAAATTCCTCTTCTTTATTAATTTAATTCAGTTCCTTAAGTACCAGGATCACCTAACTTGACCTCATATTTGCCTCTGTTATTGCACTGTAGAACATTTCCAGAGTCTTGGACCTTCTCATATTAGTGACTATGAAGAAAAATAATTTCACCTTCCTATTATTTCTGAGGTTTTGTATAACCCCTACTCATGCTGTACTCTTATAAACAATCTCTTATATTCAAGATTCTTGTCACTTTACTGGAAAATAAACAGTCCTCTGCCTGTAATTACAGCCTTCAGGAAGGGGCAAGCCAGTGACCTCTCTGACTTTAGGCACAGGAATAAGCCCTGAAGATTAAATGCCTCCTATTCCCTCATCTTTTCCCTTGGCAAACTCTACTTCATTCTGGGCCAAACAAATGTGAACAAAGTAAACAGAGAAAAAGGTGAGAATTTCTTTCTACTCTTCATGCATATTTTTTGCACCTGCATTTCAAATAAATCTTTGTGGCTTGTGGAGATGACAAAAACAATGCTTTCTGTGATCCAGTCACAAAAATATATTTGCAGATTTTATCAAGGACTTTTATCCAAACACTGCAGCAAATCAGACGGTCTCTGTTTACCGTGTAAATATATATACATATTTTTTGGAAGACAAAATTTTTTGTCAAAATCAACACTAATGTCTATGATCTGCAAAGCACATGCTTAGGTACAAAAAAGCATGACGAAGTGCCTAAGACCTTAAACCTATTTAGATATTTGCAGGATTAAATATATATAGATAAACATGAGTGTAACAAAAGAGAAAGGCAAAATGTGTCTGCAGCTTAGAGATGCATTAAAACAGCATAAAGGCGGTACTAACCAGAGCACATGCCCCTGTACATTCAGTAGGTGCTCATGACATCCTCGTGAGTCCTGGGAGCACTTGTCTCTCACTTGGCCCTCTAGGCCACATGATTCTCATGAGAAGGAAATGGTCTAAAATGGATGTAGTTGTGTAGAGGACAGTCCACAGATGTTGAAAGACAATGAGACTCAGCATCACATTCCTTTGAATTCTATCAACTTTTATAAATTTGACAGTTTCAAAAGACCTTATTTTGTGTGTTTTCATAATTATATGACTCTTTTTTTTTGGTCATAGGACTTACTGGTAACAGGACAATCCCTTTCATCCCTAAGAAACACAGGTTTTTCTGATGAGTAGGGTCCCAAGTGTTGGCCACAGAAGACTGAAGAGGGGGAGAAGAAAGAAACAACTTTGATTGATATAAGAAATTTCTGCTTTCAAAGAAGGTGATTAAAGTGATAGGCTATGAGAGGCAGTGAAAGTGAGAGCTACCTAAATTATGTCCTTAGCTTCTAGAAATTCACACATTATCTTCTTCACACTAAGAATTACTTAACGAAAAGTGACTATTTAGAAATCAAAGAAAAGACAAAGTTTGGAAACATTGACAACTTTTCTAAAAACGAGAGTATTTAAGAAAGTTAAATTCTCCAGCACAGTTTTACTTCCTGTGATACATTTCTCTAAGTTTAAAGTAATATGCACTCACGGTCAGAACCCACTTTAAAAAGCTGCTTAAATGCCACAGCAAATAGTTAAGACCTTGAGCTTATGATATAGATAAAATACTGGCTATGTACTTGAGCATGTAGTGAAGACATAATTGCTTTTTTTTTTTTTTTTTGCGGTATGCGGGCCACCAGGGAAGCCCGGGATCTTGCATTTTGATAAGAATATTAAACTCCTTGAGTAATAATGGAGTTTTTATTACAAATAATGTATCAAATTTGGGGTGTTACACCCTTACTTCAGACTTCTATCTCATTGATGGCATCCCACCCGGCATTATTATCTCCTCACTCTAATAAGAAAAATGAGGAGCTGCCAGAATTTGGATAGAAAACCCACCAGGAATTTCTGCCGTTGCTTATTCATAGATTGGCACAGATACTGAATCAGTGGGCACCCGGCATCCAGGATGACTCAGTGCTGTAAGTCACATCTCCAGCGTCCAGGGAGGACTGTAAAGGGCTCATTTATCAGGGAAATGAAACCGATGGCTCAGCTACTCTTGAAGTCATTAAAACTCTTTTGATTTTTTTTTAATATAACAGTGAATGTGGTAAGTGATTCTAGGATTCTGGTTACCTTCCAGTCTGATAATTATATATTTTTTCTAAGTAAAAGGGTCCAGGCAGGTTCATTTGCATATGAATGACTTGCTGAGTAAAATCCTTGGAAAAGAGGTTTCCTGCACTTCACCCTAGACCTAGGCTAAGGTGGGGCAGATGAAGTGTGTCTACCTTATATACTTCAAAAATATTATCTAGTTTTTCAACAAGAGGACAGAAAAATATCTTTAAAATGCATGCTAATATAGGGCAAAGGCTTCTTTTAACTATTCCTGATGTTCACTCATAAGGGGAGGTGTTTTATGAACAGTATATAACTATAAAACAAAAAAATAACAATTCTGAATTCAGGCTAAAGTCTGACTTCAGTTGTTTGATTTGGGTAAATCACTAAAATGTTCATCAACCGAAGGACATTAAAATGGTGATATTTCAAATGGTGCTCTAGGTAAAAGGCATGAATTAAGGTCAGTTTTGATTTGTAAAGCATTCTTTTCTAGAGCTGATTTTATGAAAATTAAACTTGCTGAGTTGTCATCTAAACATATATGGCTTATTCATGATTTGCTAGAATTTGAATCCATGTACAAGAAAATATAAATCTGTAGGATACTAAATTTTTTGATGACATTTTAAATTTAAAATCTGATAAACACTTGCATCTAGCAACCAGTCTACTAACTAAACTATAGGTGAAGTGCTACTCAGGAAATGGGAAAAATGCAAAGATTAAATTGGTCTGTTAGCTCTGAGTGAATCAATAGTATTTAGTGCTAATGCACTAAGCAGATTACAAGCACTAATGCAGTAGCAGTCAATAGCAAAAACGAATATCTCTAAAAATTATCTTGACAATAAAACGTGCAATAGTTTCCATTTAATTTAAGCTAATTACATTACATGCTTGTTCTTTCATCTTATTAGTTTAAGCCAAGTGCTAGAATCCTAACCATTTTATTTAGTGCATAAAATGGCCAGAAACTTGTAATCATCATTTTCAGCAAGAGACAGAGGAAAGGATTTATTCAGACAACTAAGATTCAACAAGAAATTCAACAGGAATTTACTAAATGTCTAACCTACTGGTATTACAATGGTGAGTAAGATAGGCCTGGTTCTTGTCTTTATGAAGCAAACCTACTGGGGAGGAGATGACAATCAGTCATACCAGCAAACAAATACATCATAATAATTCATGAAATATAATGCGAGGGAAATAAACATCTGTGAATGCAAATGAGGAGGAAGATCTAAATTTGGTAGTATAGTCACAGAAGGCCACCCTAAGGAGGTGAAAGTTAACTTTTTCACGAAGCTAAAAGTTATCTTACATAAAGCTCAGAAAACCAATTATGGGGCTTCCCTGGTGGCGCAGTGGTTGAGAGTCCGCCTGCCGATGCAGGGGACACGAGTTCGTGCCCCGGTCCGGGAAGATCCCACATGCCGCAGAGCAGCTGGGCCTGTGAGCCATGGCTGCTGAGCCTGTGCGTCCGGAGTCTGTGCTTCGCAACGGGAGAGGCCCGCGTACCGCAAAAAAAAAAAAAAAAAAAAAAAAAAAAGCAAGATCCCATATGCTTTCAGAAGTCTCTAATCACGTAGTAGTATGGCAATGAAAGTATGTATCAGAGCTGTGGCTTCAAAGTTTTATTAACACTTCAGCTTCTCAAAGACCAACTTTAAGATTTATTTTTTATTTTTTTTTGCGGAACGCGGGCCTCTCACTGTTGAGGCCTCTCCCGCTGTGGAGCACAGGCTCCAGACGCGCAGGCTCCGCGGCATGTGGGATCCTCCCGGACCGGGGCACGAACCCGTATCCCCTGCATTGGCAGGCGGACTCTCAACCACTGTGCCACCAGGGAAGCCCCCTAAGATTTATTTTTTTGCCCGAACTCCTTATTGTTTGCTCCATTAACTTTACCAAATGAGTCTCCATGTAGAAATCAACTACTTAAATAAAACACGGATCACACCGCTTGCTTCAAAGGATATTAAGAAAAATGAATTAATTTACAATGCATGTGGCATAGTTAACTCTTAATTCCCCTGCACAGGTGGGAAATACTATATCACATCATATATTGATAATATGTTATCAATATCATCATATATGATAATATAATCCACACGTTAAACTTATTTACATTTTTGGTGATAGTTTCAGCATTAACTGTGTTTCTTTGCTTAGTTTATTAAAACGTAATGTCTCTGCTTTTTCATTCTTTCCTGGGCTGTACCTGTGAATAAACTATAAAATGGTTTAAAGAAGGGTTAGCAGGAGGACGAGAAAAAAGCAAACGGCTTTAATGGCTCGCTCTGTAACATGTTTTCTAATACCCCCAGGGTGTGCCCTGTGATCTCAGAAAGTGTTATAAATTCTGGAAAGAAAATAATTTTAAATTCCTCTTAATAAACTAATGCAATATGGCACTTTACATGGGATGGATAGCATGGAGAATTCAAGTAAATAAGTTAGGGAGCAGCGACTCCCTGAGTCTGGGAGACAATAAAGAAGAGTTTACAGAAGGAAAGGAATCAAGTGTAAAATTAATGAATTTCTACTTAGATTTTTTTTTTAAGTATATTGAATCCTTAGACCTCAAGGATTTTCTTTCTTGAAAGATTTTGCTTTGGTAGCTATTACATTTGGCATATGGCCAAGATATTTGGTGTTTAGAATGAAGAATCCTCAACATTTTTCATATAGGATAACATTCTCTCATTTCGAAGCACAGGAAGTAAAAAACCCTGAAATCTGACTTCGCATTTTTCATCCCTAATACAAAATACGTTCTCTTGAGAGTGCTAGACTGTTTAAATAAGACATGCCAAACCAGTATAATTACATGGATGTTATTTGTAACGTTGACTCCACATTCCCAGTTCAAATGGTGTGGTGTGGGAGATTATAGATATATGGCCTATAAAGAGTTATAAATCTTTGTTTATTTTATTAAATATTATGAGACATGCCCTGAGGATGACAGATCAATAATGGTCCTTGTGGTTTCCTGATGGAAGGCTGCAATTATTTTCTTCCATTACAACTTGAATGTAACCCAATTTTACTCATCTATCATCTTTATAATAGTAATAAAGAAACATCACTGTATGTTTATTTTTATGCCTATTCCTATTATCCCTTGTTTGCATCTTGTTTTGATTTTGTTTTCATTCAAAATTGTTCTAATCATTTTACTTTCTTCCTTTGATGGTTCTGAGTGGTGACCCTTTAACTTTGGCACTCTTTAAAACAGAGATGGAAAATTACTACTTAAAGTTTCCTTTATTTTGGGAAGCAGCTGGCTACTCTTTGAATTAGAGTATAAATGATGTTTAAAAACAAGGAAGCTTAGTACAAACAACCTGTGAGGTTAACTTTTTCTAAAACTGCATTATCTGCAAATTCTTGAATGCATAAGATAAATTACATTAGCATAGTATCTTATAGTGCCATAGGTAGTTAGAATTGAAAGTCAGGTAAAGGAGCACCTTACACCTTTTAGCTTGACTATATAGCACAATTCTGATTCAACTGACTTTCTTTTCACCCTCCAAACCACCACCACTCCCATATCTCTCTTTTTTTTTTTCTTTTGGAACTATTAAGTGTTAAGGAGGACTTACACAAATTAAGCATTATGGAGGTGGGTCCCTCATAACAGTTAGTGGGGGAAGTAAAAGACCCTCATGAGCAATAGAACCAGAATGCGTCTCTTCCAGAAAACAATCCAATAATTTGAATTTGACTTTCTTTACACAAATAACAATACAATAATAGCTGTTAATTATTATGTGCCAAAGACGAAGTTAGAGCCTTTTAAACATTATTGTACTTGCCCACACCATAGTCCTGCATGGAGGAAAACGGGTTCAGTGAGTTTAAATAATGCCCTCATGGTCAGGCAGATAGAAAATCATGGGGTACAAGTATGAACCCAGATCTCTTTAATTTCAGTCTTGTTCCATTAGGCTATGCTGTCTCCCAAAGAGATAAATTTATGGCCATTTTATTGTGCCAGGTACTTTATATTTATTATCCTACATTTTTACAAAAAGGCTGAGAAGTAGGTATTGTTATCTGCATGTTATGAATGAGATTGAGGCTCTAAGAATTAAGTAACGTGGCAGAAGTTACACAGCTGGTATGCAGGAGACCATGAGTTCCAATCTGGTGAGTCTGGCACCAAATTACATGCTTTTCCCCTGTAACTGATCAATCACTGGTCATTAAGATGACCAAGATATTGGTAAAAATATTTGCTACCAGTCTATTTCTATTCTTTCAAATGCTTATATGTAGAAAAAAACTTTAGTAATGGGATTGCAAGAAAAAGTATAATGTCATAACTATATTTCCTGGGTAGGTGAGAGATATTTCAAGGACCCTTTTATATTTCAACTTTGATTAAAAATCTTTCCAAAATGTATAACTCAACTTCTCTTAGTAAATATACTATAATTTAGGGAACAGGATCTTTGTTGATTTGAGGACAAAAAATTCCCTTATTCAATATTCATTCTTATTTGGAAGAAACTGGGCTAATGTGTACTGATTCTAGTTTTTTCCTGGAATAATTGTCATGTTACTAAATCCCTTATATGATACTGTTGCAGATCCAGTTAATGTGCTTAAAATAAATTTTTAATAGTTTATCCCCAAGTAGAAGGTGAGGTTTTCTTATGCCCAAATTTGGGGATTTACAAAGTCTCCAGATTATGTGGCATTTTTTCAGTTACTCTATTTTGAATAATAATGTGCTGTTTAGGGAACACACATTAGCCTAAAACAACTTCAATCACTATTAATTTAGGATGCTTATAGAGGTCAAATGATGAATGGGTAAAAAAAGGCGGTAAAGATATTTAAGACTAAAAATTTAATTATTTATGGGTGTAGAATCACATAATCCTAAATGTTGGAAATCACTGTGAACAAACCCTTCAGGAATCAATTTCAAAAGCAACATAGAAAATGGTTACACTGCAAAGATCAAGAAGAACAACTAATAATCAACACTGTATTACATGAAAGGATATCTGTGGCTTGGGATAAGTTTCCAAAAACAGCATCATATGTGGAATTAATGAGTTCTGAAGCACAAATAACTAAGAGGTGAAGATGATCTGCTTTGGAAACTATCAGGTGACTCAAAGGACGGTTTTAGTGATGTCATCAAAATGAGAAGATGTACATGAAGAGTTTGCACAGATACTTTCATAAAATGTGAGAGTGGAAAAAGCAACATAATATGTGATCTAATATGTGATCTAAGCAAGTCAGGTCTGATACACCTGTTGGACCCTTTCTTGGTCCTCTGTCTGATCCTGTGATAGAGGCATGTTTTGCATAGGGTGGAAGCTCAAGGAGGGCCAGAAAACCCCTGCTGCTGCCAATGTGCTCTCTAAGTCCTCCGAAGGTTACTGTTGCAGTTTTCTTAACTTTGTCCACAGAGCACACAATGGTCCCTCCATAAAGATATGAGTGATTAGTTTTGTTAAGAACAAAACTACAATATATGTATCTATTCAGTAAACGTTATGCCAAAATAAAAACTTAGTTCCAAGAAATTGTCAGAAGGGTCACCTGATATCTTTGCCAAGACAAAATGGAGTTGTATTGCTTAGAGTATTTCCAAACTTTTTTTTTTTTTTTTTTGCAGTATGCGGCCCTCTCACTGTTGTGTCCTCTCCCGTTGCGGAGCACAGGCTCCGGACACGCAGGCTCAGCGGCCATGGCTCACGGGCCTAGCCGCTCCGCGGCATGTGGGACCTTCCCGGACGGGGGCACGAGCCCCGTGTCCCCTGCATCGGCAGGCGGGCTCTCAACCACTGCGCCACCAGGGAAGCCCCTCCAAACTTTTTTGATCTTGTAAATCATTTTGTTTTTGTGTGAGTAACAGCTCTAGGTGCCTTCATTTTAAGATGAAGCTGGGAAATGACTGTATGCTGACTATTGGAACAATCTGAGGTCTTTCTGTGGCGGGTATATGAAAATTGATAACATGGGTAGTTTCATTCTTGGTAGTAACCAGAGAAGATAAACAGGCAAATAAATAGAAGAGATTGGAAGGTATCTGTCTCTGTGGAATTTGGCTAGTGTAAAAGTTGCCTTCCCTTGTAAGAAGACTATGTTGGCCAGTTCCACCTTGTTTCCCACAAGAATTTTTGCGATGGGAGTGATAAAAGTTTCAGGTGTGGTTAGTGCATTTTGGGCATTTTTCCTGGGTGATAAAACTGCCCTGAATTTCATTGGGTAATCCTGCCTTTTTGTTCCCTTTGGAACACTAAAAAAGTCAAAGGGGTAGGATAAAGTTCAGCTGTGTTTTGAGAATTTCTAGAATTGATAAATACTTTTACATCTGGGGGCTGAAATGTACAAAATAAAACAATGAGATAAGATATCAGTATACCCTTGTAAGGTAAAGTCTCTTTAACTTTTAACAGAACAAGATTTAAATAGCAAAGTCCTATGCTTTAGAGGCTCTGAAGGAATTCCCAGTAGACTCTTTTTTAAACTTGTTTCTGAAGCAATTCATTGGATGCAGGAAAAATGTTTTCTCTGAAGTGCTATTAATATTACACTTTTATGTCTTAATTCCCAGGTTTCTGAAAGTCTTTTTGTTTCCTTTCATTCTTTGTCTTTTCCAGTGAGGAAAAGGGACAGCCTCATGAGCAATCCCATTGCTTCTTACAGATTTTGCAATATATATTAAATGTATTCAGGGAGAAATAAGTCGTAGTTGGGATATATATGTATGTATATTATGTATATTCATAGACTTTTGAGAGAGAAGAAAGTCATGTCTTTAGTTCACTAAAAGATGGATTCATTTTCTCAGAAGCACTTTTCTAACTTTATAAATAAATTACTTAGAGTTTCCATCTGGAGAAGTATCCTAGACATTTCAGCAAAAGTGAAACAAACGTTTCTGAATTATTATGCCCTTGTTATCCATCTGCAAATTATATACTTTCTTTTATCAAGGACATGTTTGATGTTCTTCCTGCTTGCAATTATAACCTTTACCACTTAGACTGAAAACTGCTAGAGTAAGTGAGATGTACATTTTCAAAGTCAAATTGTCTTTAGAAGAGCTATAGAATTTGTTCATCCAGTTATGATCACTAGTGGTCATTATGTTAGGAGGCATAACCAGGTCTGTATGTTCAAATTTGGGTCCCCACCAAGAAAGCCCAAGGCCACAGTGGACTCCCAGTTTGATGCTCTTCCTCTAGCACCAAATGATCTGAGGACTAGCAGGATAAATCTTCTGGGTACAGCTGGTAGCCTTTACTATATCTAAATCGAAGCAATAAAGAATTTCCCTAACGATCCCAGGGAAAATATCATTTCATGTAAGTACAAACAATCATCAATCAAGAATATTTATATCGGGGGCGGTGGAAAGATGGCGGAGGAGTAAGACGCGGAGATCACCTTCCTCCCCACAAATACACCAGAAATACATCTACATGTGGAACAACTCCTACAGAACACCTACTGAATGCTGGCAGAAGACCTCAGACCTCCCAAAAGGCAAGAAACTCCCCACGTATCTGGGTAGGGCAAAAGAAAAAATTAATTAAAAACAGAGACAATAGAATAGGGACGGCACCTGCACCAGTGGGAGGGAGCTGTGAAGGAGGAAAGGTCTCCACACACTAGGAAGCCCCTTCGCGGGCAGAGATTGCGTGAGGCGGAGTGGGGAGCTTCGGAGCCGCGGAGGACAGCACAGCAACAGGGGTGCGGAGGGCAAAGCGGAGAGATTCCCGCACAGAGGATCGGTGCCGACCGGCACTCACCAGCCCGAGAGGCTTGTGTGCTC
>NW_006777107.1:1250414-1257294 GCF_000442215.2 Lipotes vexillifer
GTGGGAGGGAGGGAGACAAAGAGGGAAGAGATATGGGAACATATGTATATGTATAACTGACTCACTCTGTTATAAAGCAGAAACTAACACACCATTGTAAAGCAATTATACCCCAATAAAGATGTTAGTTAAAAAAAAGAATATTTTTATCTATAAATATCAAATGCCAACCAGGTAAAAAGCAACAAATTAGAACTTGGTAGACACCTGCCCATTCAAGCACGAAGTTTATATATTGAAGTCAAGATCCAAAGTATGGATTTGAGAGCAAAAATTTCCTCTGTAGTTTTCTAATTTATTTTTATCTATAAATATCAAATGCCAACCAGGTAAAAAGCAACAAATTAGAACTTGGTAGACACCTGCCCATTCAAGCACGAAGTTTATATATTGAAGTCAAGATCCAAAGTATGGATTTGAGAGCAAAAATTTCCTCTGTAGTTTTCTAATTTATTCAGAGAGGTACATTAGTACATTTAAAAATGTTTAATTTATCAACATTTTAGAAGAGTTTTTTTGTTTGTTTTTAGTGAAGTTTCTTTAAGTAATGCCAAGAATAGAGACTGTTCATTCATACATCAGTGAGTGAATGGGATCTCATAAAAAAAAAAAAAGCCTTCAAAACCTACAAATTAAGCATCTTATTCTAAATGTTGTAAAGACTGCATGGCATCTCAATAATTGTGTTTTACAGGAGTTCCTGCTGTGTTAAACTTTATGTATATCTGATCAGAACTACTAAAGCTGATATGAGAAACAAGGTTAATAATCTGAAAAATACTGGCAAACCTGTAAACCCAAATTGTAAAAATATTTTATATTTTCTTTTAGTTATCACATTAACTTTTTCTCAAGCTATGACTCTACCTTTAAATGAAGATTCAATTTCTAAATTTTCTTGGAGAGGATTTGCAGATATTTGGATAAAGACCATTTACCAAGCACCCAAAAGCCCTTTATATTCTCTTCTAGACTGATACCTATTCTGACTTGTACCTCATAATTTGTAAGTAGGGAACCTGTATGACTTACCCTATTGAAGCAGTGGTCGTGGTTGGGGCCATAAAAATGCTGGAGACATCTCACATTGTTTTTGTTGACGATCTTGTTGAAGAACTCATTGACATATTTGACAGGGAACGCACAGACAGCAGAGCGATTCATTGGTTCGACAGAATCTGGTTTGCTTTGTGCAAACACCCCGTAGAGAATATCATCATTCAGGTTGGCACCTATTTGCTTAGCAAGCTGGGTCCCAGGCTTACTGACATACGCAGCTTGGAGAATATTAAACACTTCCTCCCTTGTGGATCTCTTTCTTCTCTTTTCTGTGAGAATACACTCCAGAGGCATTTCCATGTACGAATGCAAACCAGAGTCTACAGAACAGAACCTGATTATTCTTGTGTGAAAAGTCTGAGCATCTAGAGTTTCCCGTTGGACCGTCAGAAAGTAAATAAAATGGTTGCTTTCAAAGGCGTGGACATACTTAATGGGGTAGGAATCTCGGAACTCAGGTAGAACATCAATATAGGATTGGTCTGTCAAAAACTTAAAACCATCTTGTGTTTCCTTTAGCCTTCTCACAGATATCGAATGCAATGAATGATCTGGAAGGTAAGAAGAATTTATGGTATTGCCCACAAAGAAGTTGATGAATCGATCCTTTTCAGACAGCAGTACTTTGGTTCCCAGGGCACTCACCACACAGTCAGGACATTGGCTGGGCTCTTCATCTGCCTGTGGAGAGTACATGCAATGAACCTCCGACTGTATGTTAGCAGTATTGTCAGGTGGAAGGACGTGTCGCTGGCAGGTCCCTCTGTGGACACTGCCGCAGCTAATGAGTTGGTCATCATAGTACGTGTCAACAAGCAGAGCCATGTTGATGTTATCTTTCCAAACACCACCTGATAAATTGGCTTTGTGGCTGCAGTTCTGACATGGGAAACAATCTGGGTGTTCTAGCACAGGCCCAGTCTTGTACTCAGCAACCTTCTGAAGGTCTTTGTCATTTAAAACGTAAAGGTAGTTAATGGCACCGAGGTAAATGTGATGCTTGTGCGAAACGACATTCTGAATGGGTGTTTCTGCTGTGAAGTTAGGAAGCTGATACTGCATGTTCACATTCATCTTGGACTTTACTAGTGCCTCTTTACACTCCCCATTGCTCTTCTGCACCAAGGTAAACAGAAGCACAAGGATGCCAGGTGCAAGCACAGCAGGGGCCTTCATGGTGAGAAGTTTATCTGCCAAAACATGTTCAAGGCAAGAGCAGTTTAGTTGTCATTAGAAACAAAGAAGAAACTGAAAGAACTATACCAGTTAAACTATTAGAAACAAATCTTCCTAACTGGAATTTTTACATTGAGTGAAAACAAAAAACTCTAGCTGGTTTCACATAAAGATGCATTGTGCAGTTGGACATGACTCTACATAGTATAATTTTAGAACTCAAGCCATGAACAAGTAATTTTAGAGAACCATTAGATGCAAACAATGTTCTGTATTAAGAACGACAGCAACTAGGTTAGACTCATTCAGCAGTGAAGTCAGAAAAATAGCAAACTTCTTTCTTAACCTTTTGCTGGTTGTTTAATGTGGTTTAATATCTGTGGTTAATGACTAGGTTGATATTTAAACTTTCTCAGTTAGTCAAGTAAAGGAATTGTGGTTCAGATTCATTTATTCTACAAGTCACAGCAGGCATTGTTTCCTTGGGAGCATGTAGAATTACTAGGCTAAATTTAGCTTCCTTTTGGTGGAAAACAATCATAAATTCTAGAAGCAATATGATCACATGCTGTTTATAGGATTTTGTGTGCAGAGGAAAGGTATGGTTATAATTTGGCTATAACTGACCTATTGTTTTGGATAGACAAATGTTTAACTTAATGTAAGATCACTGGGAATGTAAAAACAGAAAGCTAAAAATGTATAAAATAAAATATAATCTTTAGGACTAAAGTCCTAGAATTATTTCTCAGGGAAAAACAACATATTGTTCATTACCAAGTCAAAAGTTATTTAGTTAAAAGAACATTATTTTAACATTCCATTGTATGCACACGGACAGTATTTCTACTAGGAAGCATAAGTGGATTTGTTATTCAGGTTTTAAAAAGTTAAGGTGCACAAGTTATAAACATTGTGAGTTCTACTTATAACAGCTATAAGCAGGGTTAGAAAATAAAGGCCTTAGAGAAATAGAAACCAAATAGTTATTACTTCTTTCCCCCTTTTGAAAAAATGCATAATTCTGACAGGACAAAGGGAGTCTCTAAAAACATACTGGGCATTGTAACTATGCCAAAGAGTAACTCTAGGTCCACAAAAACACAACAGAATTCACTGTGCACGGCTCTGTGCTTACACTATGGGAAATGGGACATGGCGCTTACCCTTCAGTGAACTTACAATGGGGTTGAGAGATAATACATATATGCAAATTACTATAATACATGGTATTATAATTTCCTGCATAGCAAAAACCAAATGCTAAAAGCATCAAGAGAGGAAGGCGTGGCCTGTACTTAGGATTACTATGATCATGAGAAATATGGACAAGTCCAATACATTTCAGGTCCAGAAGACAAAGACAATGCCTGTTTGGTTCATCACTCTATCTCAAGGACTTGATATAGAACCTAGAACAGAGTAGGTGTTCAATAAATATATGTTGAATAAATGAGTGAATAAAAATTAAACAATAAGTTCAAAGTCACAGAACAGATAAGTGTAGTAGCCAGAGATTAAAACCAAATTTACTGACTCCAAAATCAAAGATAATTTTACCCTACCAAACTGATAAGAATTACAGGCATTATTTAAGAGGTAATAGAAAGTCATTCAAGGGTTCTGAGCTGGAGAGTCATATGAGCAAGGTTTTACTCTAGGAATATTGATCTGGAGGAAAAGTGTCTTAGAGCAGGGAGAACCTGGCAATAAGACCAGATGACAGGCATTATAGCCCATAACCAGGTAGTAAGGGCCAGAAGCAAGATGGTGGCCCCAAGAATAGAAAGGAAGGGATGAATGAGAGACATATTTGAATAAATAACATTTGACACCTAAACTGGTGGAACACAAAAGAGAAGGTAAAGATAAGCAGCGTTATCTGGGAAAAAGTGGAACAAGTTACAAACTAGGGTAGTCAGTAGGAGGAAGTTAGGCTAAAGATCAAGGAATATGATAAGCTGGTTTTAAACATGTTGAGTTTGATGTGTTATTGAGAAATGAGTGAAAACGTTCTACTACAGGAATGACTAGTAGGTTTTACATTGTTTCCAGCAAGCAGGTTATCTGGAGTAAGTGAAGAATGAAGGTTCCAAGCAGACAGCATATGTGCCAAGCAATAGAGGAGAATCATGAGAAGGATTTTGAGGAGAAGCCTGCTCTTACTGGGAAAGTGGCATGATTAGTCTTGGGTGAGGTAATATCCATCTTAGATGAGACAGAGGCAAGTATAAGCATAAGTGCCAAGTATCTGCCATCTGTGCATTAGAAAGAATGAAACTTCAGGACTTGATCTTAGTGGGGCAATTGGGATTCTAGTTGGAATAGAAATAAACTTTGCATGTTATCTGCACAGAGGGGATGGTTAAAACCAAGAAAGAGTATGTTCATGGAGCGACAAGGTAAAGGAAGAGAAGACAAATGAACCAGATCTCGGAGAATACGCACATTGGAGAAACTAGTGAAGGAAGCAAGGAAGGTAAGTTAGTTCAGGGAGGCGTCATGAGAGCCAAAATCGCACTGTGTCATAGAAGGCAGGCGAGGGCCTCAGGAGGGTGGATGCAATCCACACAAAAGCTCATTGTTGACCTTTACAAGAGTAGTTTCAGCAGATTCAACAGTAGTATCAGACCACTAAATTGCAAGGGTACATGTGATGAGGAAGTAGAATGTTTGTCAAAGGAAGGACAAGCAGAAGGCAATATCAGGGTTGAGAGGACTTTAAGTTGCAGGAAAGACGTATACTTATTTGTAGGTCTCTTTTTCTTCTACTAACGTTTGTTGGGTATCTACTAAAGGCCAGGCACTGTGGTAGGTCTTGGAACCCAGAAACACGGTACCTTTCCCAGGAAGCTCACAGTCACTTGGTGGAGGCAACGGGTTGACAGAAATTATGGGAATGTGTAGTAAGGGCAGCCAACCAGACTGGAAATGAGGCTAGAGCTGAGTCTTGAAGGAGGATGAGGAATGGAAATTCCTAGTGGAAGAGCAGTTTGTGCAAAGATATAGTGGCAGGAGAGAGCATATGATACAATCAGGAAAAATGCAAGTAGACGGGCCTAGAGAAGCGGGGAAAACAAAAAGAGCAAATGAGGGAGATAAAAATTGTTCGATCAACATTCCAAGGGATCAAAAAGAGGCATTTCCAAGAGCCCTGAAACATAAGAGAAGTCACTGTTTCTGAGACAGCAGGAGAAGATGAGAAGTCACATAAAGATATAGGGACATTTAAGAAGTTCAGGGAATATGACCTCAATGTTCTAAAAAATAAATTAGGGTATATGACCATCTGCTGAAATTGATGGTTACAGAGGAGTGACCAGGGACTTCAGGGTAAAGGAGGAGGTTTAGAATATCTACAACAGGGTATGCAAACTGAGGTCAGCAAGAAAGAAAGGATTGTATAGTAGCTCTGAGGGCTTCCTGAAGACACAATGTATATGACTTCCTCTTCACATTCATGAGATATGGAAGAAACCCAAGAAAGGTCAAGGACACAATGATTTTAAGGATCCAAACGAAGACATCTGATTGAGGATATAGGCTTTAAAGGCTACAAAATTATAGTTGGACCAGAGGGCAAAGCAGAGCTTCAGTAAGGTATAAACCATATAATAATAAAAATAATAACTTGTATTGAGTGTTTACCACGTGCCAGGCATTCTGCTAAACCCTCTGATATACTCTTTGTAAACACCCTGTGAAGCAGGAAGTATTATTATTCTCCATTTCTAGATGAGCAAACTTGCCAAAAGTCACACAGAACCAGATTCAATCCCATGTCTGACTGACAGCAATCTGTCCGGGATGTTGAGTGCTTCACTAACACTGGAGCAGCTTCCTGAGCTAAGAGGGAGAGTGCACTGAAGCAGAAGTTAGACAGAGCTCTGGTTCTGGCCCTTTCCCTCTCTAGCTGTATGACTTTAGGCAATTCATTCACCTCTGATCCCAGGGTCCAATAGCCTCACATGACTGCTTTAAGTATCAAAAAGAGATCTTATCTTTGAAAGCACTTTGTTTGTTACATAGTGTATACATGTGTGTGTTTGTGTATATATATACTTATACATGTATAACTATATGATTATTACATATGTGCATATATATGTATATATATATGCATAAACTTGCTGTTTTTGAATGTAAGTCTCACTATTTTAAAGTATACTAGAAAAGTTTTGGCACTGGTAGGGGGAATAACAAGGAGTAGAAGAAAAGGATTTGGGACAAGTTGTTCTATTACAAGACAAATACAAAGTACAAACTACAAATATGTGTCTAAACCTTGTAGAACACATTATGCAGAAAAATTAAATGCACTAGGAAAAATAATATGGGAAGAAAATAAACAAACTATCATTGTCAAAAGAAAAAAAAGCATTACAACCAATTTGCATCTTAGTTGATGCCCATTAATGCAGTGTGGAGTAAGAATGACTTTTTTCTTCTAGGCTTTTTGAGGGAGCCTTCAAAATGATCTTAAAAAAAAAAAATCTGAGGTATTATGTTTAAAAAATAAGTTTCCTATCTGAAGGTTCGTACATGTCTTTCATGGTACTAAACTTCAATCAACTAGAATCCAAGAAAATGTACAAACTGTTATCTCATTTGATGAGATGGCAAATCATAAGAAAACCAGTAGGGA
>NW_006777107.1:1258414-1275869 GCF_000442215.2 Lipotes vexillifer
GAAAGAGAAAAATTTTTTCTATTTAAGGAAAAAACCCTGCAGAATAACCCTGGAGTTAGTAACCCAGTCTCCTATACTTTCTTCATATTCTCTTGATAGCAAATGGTGATGCCATTTTTCAGGTTGAGAAATCAAAAAAATGTTAATTAAAAAAATTTTTTTTATTAAAGCAAAAATATAGGACTATGGCCCATTGTCAACAACAGAATTTTTAATTAAAATATGGGTTCCATTTAATCCTCAGATAACGAGAAAACTTAAACATCCTGTTTTATTAATCATTCCAATTAATTGAGGCCCTTCCCCATTAACAATGGTGTGTGTTGGTCAGATTAGATCTTCTCCAGGAAATGTTTGTGTCCCTCACAAGGAATGGAGGAATACTTTGGGAAATATCTGTTGCTGAGCTATGCACACTGATGACACTGCCAGTTAACTGAGTGACAGCTGAGTGATCAAGTGCACAGGCTCTGGAGACAGACTGCAGGGTTTGAATCCATTCACTATCTGTGTGACCTTCGGTAAATTTTTCTGAGCATCTATTTTTTCATTTGAAATATCGGAGTGATTATAGTACCTGTCTCACTTATGATGGTTACTCTGAGGATTCAATGAGTTAATGAACATAAACCACTAGGAGCAGTGCTTGGCACAATAAATATTCTCTATTATTGCTTGTTCATGCCCTCAACAAATAGTTTTTGAGCATGTACTGTGTTCCAGATACTGTGCAGAAGATATAAAAATAAATAAAACACTTTCTAATTGTGAGATGAAGAGGCAGACAAACAGACTACAGTTTAAACTCAACATGGAAATGTCTATGCGAGCCCCTCAAGGGGAACTTACCCAGTCTAAG
Organism: Lipotes vexillifer; assembly: GCF_000442215.2. Taxonomy (NCBI): domain Eukaryota; kingdom Metazoa; phylum Chordata; class Mammalia; order Artiodactyla; family Lipotidae; genus Lipotes; species Lipotes vexillifer. Next base: position 1,259,274 of record NW_006777107.1, read on the forward strand.
GGAGTCAGACAAGTTTACTAATCAATCAGTCGTAGTCCTTTCCTCACAATGCATTCCCAATACTGAAGCTCAGCATGGCGGGCGATTGGGTGGAAACCTGAGTTTTGGTTGTGGCAGTGCAGCTAAATCGTTGTATGACCCAAAGCCAGTCACCCAACTCCTTTGGCCTTAGCTGCTTTTCTTATTTGTAAAATTACAGTGTTGAACAAGTTGTGTGCTGGAGGTCCCTGGAACCAGCCTAATGATGGCTTAGCGTATGCATCTCTTCCCAACTCGTGTTCAGTGACCTCATCTTGGTTGCTTGAAATCGGCCTTGGTGGGAGTATTTACCCCATAGAAGTTGGCAAACACTAAAAATCAGGGCTTATTTCCCCCCTGGAGGGATGGTTATTAAATACGTACAAGCATACCCCTGGGTTGAACCAATGAACGCTGAAGTATTTTCCAACTCCAATAATTTTCAAGAGATTGTTTTTCTACGTTTTACTCCAATGCCATTGAACTGGCATATATTGCTTTCTCTTCTCTATATCATCTGCCAGATCAGGCTGTGTGAGCAATTTTAATATTTATATTGGGAGTGACTCCAGAACTACTTTCATCTTTTATATATTTTTGCCTTGATACATTTATTCCTGTGATGTGCTTGGATCAGGCTTTCAATATAAAATGTCTTTTTACTGTTTGTTTTTTCTTTCTTTCTTTCTGAAACAGTGCTGGCCATTTAACCAACTTTGAGTTCCTTACTAAAAGGAACACGTAAAGATGATTCAGACAGACTGACTAATTCATTCTCTTAAAATGTCATGCACATAGCAGGTGAAACTGAATCACTCATAAAACATTTCTGTATTTCTTTTCAGTTGATAGTTAAGATAAGCTCACTGGCAAAATATTTCCTGGGAGTGATTATCTCAGTGGCACCTTGGTCATTAAACTATTGGTATTTAGGGGTATTTCCTTTAAAGAGGGCTGCTCTATTAGCTACAGACACCAGCTTAACCTAATGGTAAGACCACATACTCTGTCTGCCATCTATCTACCTCTAGTTTTCTCATTTAACTAGCTTACACTGGGCTTTTCATACCCTAGAAATCTAGAAATACAGTTAATTCTCTAAGAGTTATTGAGTAACTACCTATGCCCATCACCACTACTACTGTCACCATCATTGCCCTCATCAACAAAAACCTGTCTCAAAGCATATACCTGTGTTGTAAGCAAGTACTGATGGCTCATGAAAAAACACAACAGGTGTCATGGAATAGGTTTTTAAAAGAGAGGGACTTTCAAAACTTTGACATGGGTAACTCTGCTTTCCTTAGGAACTGGTTTTTCTTAGAAATCATAATATTTTATAACTATATATAGAGATAGTACTTTATAGTTTACAAGATGCTACCAACTACATCATCTCTTCTAATCTGAACGTTTTCTTAGAAGGTAAGCATTACTCCCATGTTTTCAGGGTATACTGTTTCAGGGGAAACTCCCATGTTTTCATGACAAAACTGAGATTCAAAGAGGATAAAATATTATCTAAAATATGATAAACATGCAAGCTAGTTCTTATAAGTGTATTTCTAATTTTTTAAAATATGATGCTTATTTGAGCTGTTTCAAATTATTTGCATTTCCCGGAAAAGATTTTTGTTCTAAAGGCACAATATTTTGAAAACTTTTCTGCATTTACCTCCCCAGCCCCTGCTCTACTACTGGCAAATCTTTTGAAAACTCTCCCCTATATAATGGGGCTGTCAACCACCTGGCTTATCTCTTCCCCACAAGGTGAGCTTGCAAACCAGGCTGGCCTTTTAGTGAATTCTATTCCTTTGACCCAGAGCTTGGACAGGGGTAAGCATGTGACTAAAGCAAGGCCAACCAGGGTCTTTTGGGGTTTAATATAGATACTGGGAGGGGACCTCTCTCCCTCAAAAATCACTAGCACTAAGGATGATATTAACTTGTACTGTCTGATGACCATCTTTGTCACTGTGTGGAGAAAGCCTGCCTGAGCGTGAAAGTGATCCAAGAGGCAGGGGATCCTGGACATGAAGAAAGGCAGGCCACTAATGCTATTGTGTAAGCATCTGCATCCACCATGTCTTCAGCTAATGAGAACCAGTAAATTTTTCCTTTCCTCCTTTCTTTCTCTTTCTTTTTTCCATCAGCAGTTTCATTGTGAATTTTTAAAAGATTTTAATTAATTAATTTTTAAAATTAGTTAATTTATTTTTGGCTGCTTTGGGTCTTCATTGCTGCACGCGGGCTTTCTCTAGTTGCGGCGAGCGGGGGGGCTACTCTTCGTTGTGGTGCACGGGCCTCTCATTGCGGTGGCTTCTCTTTGTTGTGGAGCACGGGCTCTAGGACTGAGGGCTTCAGTAGTTGCACCATGTGGGCTCAGTAGTTGTGGCTCACGGGGTCTAGAGCACAGGCTCAGTAGTTGTGGTGCACGAGCTTAGCTGCTCCACAGCATGTGGGATCTTCCTGGGCCAGGGCTCAAACCTGTGTCCCCTGCATTGGCAGGTGGATTCTTAACCACTGCTCCACTAGGGAAGCCCCTCATTGTGATTCTTTTATCCCTTGTGCCTGAAAGTCCTGACTAAACAACGTCCACTTGAAGATTCTACAAACTTGTGAATTCAAACACAAAATCAAGTGCATAAAAGCAACTTTTTGGGGCTTCCCAGGTGGCGCAGTGGTTGGGAGTCCACCTGCTGATGCAGGGGACACGGGTTCGGGCCCCGGTCCGGGAAGATCCCACATGCCGCAGAGCAGCTGGGCCCTTGAGCCATGGCCGCAGAGCCTGCGCATCCAGAGCCTGTGCTCCGCGACGGGAGAGGCCACAGCAGTGAAAGGCCCACATACCGCAAAAAAAAAAAGCAACATTATGTAAAATATTCAAGTAATTGGCAAAGACAGTTTCTTTATTTACTTGAATAATTTCTTTAAATATTTCACTTTGCATTTGGAGATATATCTACTAGTTAAAATTTCTGAGGTGCTACACTAGCTTTTTTCTGCTCTATAGTTTCAAATTCTTCTACAATATTTACTTAACATAATCTCAAGATAGAAATAATGTATCTAAGTGAAGAGTCAAAATATAAAAACTAGAAAACATTTCAATCCTGCTTATAAGTGTATAAAAGGGATTTATGATGATGGAAAATGGCCGAGGCCCCGTATTAAGGAAACTGCAGTCATAAAAACAGTCACGGCTAAATTCTCCAGGAGGACTTGCCAGAGTGAAATCCTAAGGAAAATTCTTAGCCCTTTCTACATTTATATTATTTCCATTAATTTGAAAAGTAGGCCCATAAAAACAAAGCTAAGGAAAGAAGATCCCAATAGGAGATTCCTGATGACATTTAAAATACTGTACTTATAAACACTCACTGCTTATGAAGAGTCATATTATATCACATAATATTAATCAAATATTTGTGAGCTCCCATTGCATACCATACCCTTGTCTAAATACTGAGAGTTTCTACCCTCAAAAAGTATACAGTCTGTGGATTTAAAGATAGCAAGATAAATGCTAAAAATCTAAATATGTAACCTAAATTGAAAAGGGACAGATCTACTGGGCTGTCGAGAAAGCAAATTTTAAAACATGCCTTGTTCAACATTTGATTCCTAGGCCTAAAGCTTTAACACTTAGTGTTATTATCATCAAAAAACCTAAGCTGGGCTTCCCTGGTGGTGCAGTGGTTGAGAGTCAGCCTGCCAATGCAGGGGACACGGGTTCGTGTCCCGGTCCAGGAAGATCCCACATGCTGTGGAGTGGCTGGGCCCGTAAGCCATGCTCGTCCGGAGGCTGTGCTACGCAACAGGAGAGGCCACAACAGTGAGAGGCCCACGTACCGCAAAAAACACAAAAAACAAAAAAAAAACCTAAGCTGACTTTAGAAAGATAAAACAATACATGTCAAAAATCCCTTCTAATGTAGACAGACACTACCTTGACAATGATTTCTAACAGTAAGTCAAAAGGACAGAAGAAGTCTTCAGGGTTTTTCAGCCCACACAACTGTTCATTTATATGACCACATTTAAATGATTCAAAATACCCATGAGTTAATCTTATGCCTAATATTTACAGACTAGTTTGCTTAACAACATTGTTCCCAATAACTCATAAGCCTTCTGGAGAACAGGTCGGTGTAGTGGAGAGAGTATGGGCCTTGGTGTCATCACACTCTGCTGTGATGTGAAACTGGGCTTTACCATTTACATACCTTCTGACTCTGTGTCAGTTTCTTCATCTAAAACGGGGATAATAATGGTACACATCTGTGGGTTGGCCAGGAGGGTTAGAGATGAATTATGAGACACTGGCATTCAATTATGCAGCATACACTGGCATCCAATAAATGTAGCTATTATGCTTACCCTCCTAAGTTGTGTCTTAGCCAGTTTCTGCGTACCTTCATCAAAAATGAGGAACTTGGCACAGTCCACTATGTGAGCCCACTCCAAATACTTGCTGTTTCATCACCTTGGCCCTCTCATCTACAGTTTAAATAGTGTTATTTCTTATTTTCCCACCCTTTGGCCATCTTGTGGTTTTCCTCTAAAGCTGTTTCAAGTTCCTGAACTCCTTCTTAAATTATCCTCCAAGAGATATGGGGATATATGTGTATGTATAGCTGATTCACTTTGTTATAAAGCAGAAACTAATACACCATTGTAAAGCAATTATACTCCAATAAAGATGTTAAAAAAATAAATAAAATAAAAAAAAATTGTCCTCCAAGACATGGTAAGGGCCTTTCACACTAACGAAGAACAACAGATAAGGAATCATTACTTTACCTCTTTAAAGAAAAGCAAACCCATGCTCCCACTGAGGTTTAGGAAATGAATATACAGGGTGCTCAGTTAAATTTGAATTTCAGATAAACAATGAGTAATTTTTTTAGTATAAATATGTCCCATGAATGTACATTATATGACATTATGAGTTGTAAGCAAATGGAGAAAAATAAGGGAATAATCACCCTTTTTACTAACAGAACTTAGATTGAAAATATTTTGGCCAAACCTATTTATCTGTTGGAGTAGAACTGTATTTTTAAGGTTTTTGTAGCACACGTATGTTGCAAAACTGCATATGTTTTTCTTGTTGTTGTTGCTGTTTTGATGCTGTGTGTCTAAAACATGCTGTTTTCAAAGTGATTATCAGGGTAACCTGTTCCTAACAGGTGGTTTTAAATATCATGTGAAGGTACAACTATGTAAAAGGAAGATTTTTTTTCTACTAAAAAATCAAGGAAAAGATTTGTGTGCTTGTAGAGAAAAGTTATAGTGTATACGGCAACCTGTCACTGACATTAATTTCTGAAACAGAAAAAGTACTCCTATATTAATATGTATACTTTATTTATAATAAAAAGCTTATTAAAATTCATATATAGGTCACTATAGGAGAAAACAAGTTAAACATGGTACAAAGATAATTTTCATGTGTTATAAATATTGTTTTAGCAGCTCCTCTAAACAATTACTCTTGATTATTATACAAATGTTGCTTCTTTGATAGATAACTAAATAGTGTTCTTATTCAGATTCTTATCTAATATTGTATCCCTTCTTCTAATAAACATTTTAAAAGTTGAAAATGACTGAATCATAGCACAAGAAAAAGCCAACATGCATTTTCTAGTTGCCAAACATGATCAAGATAATTGTCCAACTCTGATATGGTAACAGTAAAGATAAAAACAACAGAATTCCATTATATTCTCAAGATTATCCCTCACACAGTCATAATCTGTTAGTAAATATCTTTGTCCTTTTAAGAATGGCTGAAAGTATTCAACTTCTGGGAAATAAGAATAAATGGACATTTGTTTTATCATTGTGCATATTGTAAGAAGTCCTGTTCAGAAAACACATTGAACTGTCAGTCTTGATTGATGGACAGGCTTTTGTCCCATTAATAAGCCGTAGGTCAGATAAGAATGTTTCACTGCCCTTGAAAATGTGAAGATTGAACTTTCAATGTTAAGAAAGTGCTAAGATTCCTGAAATCCTATAAAACTATTTAAAAATATTTTTCAGCCTAATGGGTAGATGTAATTTTATAATTCACATCGTGTAGAAGTGCTACCAGATTTTGTTCAATTAATCCAGGAACCCTGAATAACATGAATCCACAAATCACATTTGAGAAACATTTTTCTAACTACACAAATTAAAATAAAAATGAAAAAAAGCTTAGCAACCTCTTCCAGTTGCATTCAAATACAGGGTTTGAACATGATAAACCTGACTGAATGGTCAGAATGTGAACCACAAAAGGGAGACACAGAGAGGAAGCCGGTACATCACTCATTAATAAATCCGACATTTCCCTCCCTCAGTGTTTGAAAATGTCCTCGGCATAAGGCATGGTGAATTCCAAATGGGAAGAACTGTGCTCAGGATTGAGTTTATAGAACTGATCGATCTCCTCTGGTGTTACCCAAAGCAGAAATCAAATGTCTGCAAAGGAATGCTGGTGGTTAGTGGACTCCATTCGTGTCATGGCCGCTGTCACGTAAAGAGAAATCTGCATCCAGGGAAAGAGAGAAAAAGAGGAGACACATGAGGATGCCAAAGGGCAGGCTGTGACCCTGAAATATGGAGTGGTCAAGCAAGGGGGGCATTTTCCTCTAACACTATTTGCACCTAGCTCTTAGGGTGTGGCTGAATTTTATTTTGCTCACATCTGAGAACTTATCTTGGAAATCAAAGTTAACTAGTAGACTCTCTGGCACTGAAGTGAACTAGGGACCCTTTTCAAGGTGAATTTTGTCAGTATATGATGTTTTCTTTTCAAGCAAAGTAGAAAAAAAAACTTTTAGAAATCATGAAAATAGTATGAATGGAAGAAATAACAAAACTGGCCATATTTTGTATAGATGCGGATTCCTTGGGTGAACAAAATGCAATTCTAACAGTGTTGAGAGAAAAATTAAAAGCACATAAATATCACGACGTTGAGATCAATATGTAATCAGAGAATAAAAGAACCAAATAAAACTTTCTACAAAAATCTTAAATACTTTAAAATGAATAAAGAACGCCAAGCAAAGCTATCCTCACAAAAACAGAACAGTACAGAAAAACAAGTACAGAATCCAATATCTAAAACTCTGGATCCTTGAAAAATCGATAAACTAAAAGGTTAGGACAACTTAAAAACAACTGTGCTCAGGATTGCATTTATATAATGGATCAATTCAAGGAAAAATAATCCAGGGTGTGTGTGTGTGTGTGTGTGTGTGTGTGTGTGTGTGTGTGTTTGAGAGGGAGAGAGTTGTCAATTAAGTCTTTGAGTGTCATATGATTTCACCTCTCATCCTAACTCTAGCTATTAATTCCACATTCCTAATAGAATGAGAATAACTAAATTATCCCAAGAATGTTATATTTTTAAAACAGATGGAAATTAAATTGAGTAGAAAGCTCAAGAGAAATTTTTTTCTAGTAAGATTTAATGTCAAGTTTCATATACCAAAAGGTCAGGATAAGGTTTGTTCAAGCTTTTGAACTCCTTAGCAACTCACATGCTCAAATCGGAAAGAGAAAAAGAAAGAGAGAAAAGAGGGCAAGGCATTAAAAAACATTTTAACCATATAGGTGCTGCCCACTGGTTGGCAGTCCCAGCCTCCTGGCACACTGCCCTCTAGTTGTGAACTCCAGATGGGTGCACATCTCTGGAGGAATACAGGGAAGGAGAGCTAACTACAGCAGACAGAGGCAGGGACAAGTAGTATCCTAGAGTGAAGATATTACTTGCAGGATAAGCTGGAGTTGCTCAGGCACAGTGGAGACGGGACAGACACTCTGGACTGAGAGACCATACATGCAGGCACCTTGGGGAGAATGTGCAGGGCTGGTCAGGAAGCTGTAACTGGCACAGAGGCTATGTGGGCTGGGCTGGGTGTGGATGAAGCCGGAAGGTTAGGCTGGGGCATATCACAGAAAGTCTTATGCATCCTATTGAGGGGCCTGTACTCCTTCAGTAGTGGAGAGTCCCTGGGAGGTTTTAATCAGGACACGGAAACCAGAATACTTATAACTATATATTAGACAACTTTGGTGACAGTGTGGTGAGTGGACTGGAGGGGAAAGGAGCTACAGGCCAGAAGACATAATGGAAGGTCACTGAATCTTCCAGGCACTAGAGGATGAAGACTTACAATAGAGTGAAGACTCCCAGATCTGCATCCTCATCTCTTTAGCTCCAGAGAGTCCAGAAATCCATCTCTCAAGCATCAATTTTGTATGTTCAACAGCTATTCAAGACTAAATTTGACAAATACTTATTGAGGAGCTAATATGTACAAGGTGCTTGGGGGTACATCAGTAAACAAAACAAACATTCCCGCTGTTGTGGAACTTACTCTGTAGCAGGTGCTCCAGACAACAAATACATAAAACAATTAAGTCAATCCTGTAGTATATTAGAAGTTGATAAGTAAATGTTGGAAAAAATGCAGGGCTCCATGTGAAAAGTATTTATTCTATTCGTTAACTGTCCTCAACAAATAAAGAAGTTTCAGAATGTGAAAAAAAAGTTGATGAGTGTTACAGGCAAAAAAAAAAAAAGTAGCATTGGGGGATCAAGAGTGCCTGGAGGGGAGGTGGTGGAAGAGGTCCGTAACTTTGAAAAACTGGGAAGGGGGAGGAGCTTCAAGATGGTGGAAGAGTAAGACATGGAGATCACCTTCCCACAAATACATCAGAAATACATCTACACGTGGAACAACTCCTACAGAACACCTACTGAATGCTAGCAGAAGACCTCAGACCTCCCAAAAGGCAAAAAACTCCCCACGTACCTGGGTAGGGCAAAAGAAAAAAGAATAAACAGAGACAAAAGAATAGGGATGGGACCTGAAACTCTGGGAGGGAGCTGTGAAGGAGGAAAAGTTTCCACACACTAGAAGCCCCTTCGTGGGTGGAGACTGCGGGTGGCGGAGGGGGGGAAGCTTCGGAGCCGCGGAGGAGAGCGCAGCAACAGGGGTGCAGAGGGCAAAGCGGAGAGATTCCCGCACAGAGGATCGGTGCCGACCGGCACTCACCAGCCCGAGAGGCTTGTCTGCTCACCCGCCGGGGCGGGCGGGGGCTGGGAGCTGAGGCTCAGGCTTCGGAGGTCAGATCTCAGGGAGAGGACTGGGGTTGGCTGCATGAACACAGCCTGAAGGGGGCTAGTGCGCCACGGCTAGCCGGGCGGGAGTCCGGGATAAAGTCTGGACCTGCCGAAGAGGCAAGAGACTTTTTCTGGATTCTTTGTTTCCTGATGCACGAGGAGAGGGGATTAAGAGCACTTCGTTAAGGAGCTCCAGAGAACGGCGCAAGCCACGGCTATCAGCGCGGACCCCAGAGAAGGGCATGAGACACTAAGGCTGCTGCCGCCGCCACCAAGAAACCTGTGTGCGAGCACAGGTCACTAACCACACCTCCCCTCCCGGGAGCCTGTGCAGCCCGCCAATGCCAGGGTCCCGTGATCCAGGGACAACTTCCCCGGGAGAATGCACGGCGCACCTCAGGCTGGGGCAATGTCACGCCTGCCTCTGCCGCCGCAGGCTCGCCCCGCATCCGTACCCCTCCCTCCCCCCGGCTTGAATGAGCTAGAGACCCAGAATCAGCTGCTCCTTTAACCCCGTCCTGTCTGAGGGAAGAACAGACACCTTCAGGTGACCTACATGCAGAGCGCGGGTCCAAATCCAAAGCTGAACCCCAGGAGCTGTGCGAACAAAGAAGAGAAAGGGAAATTTCTCCCAGTAGCCTCAGGAGCAGCGGATTAAATCTCCACAAACAAGTTGACATACCCTGCATCTGTGGAATACCTGAATAGACAACAAGTCATCCCAAATTGAGGTGGTGGACTTTGGGAGCAATGATATATATATATATATTTTTCCCTTTTCCTCTTTTTGTGAGTATGTGTATGCTTCTGTGTGTGATTTTGTCTGTATACCTTTGCTTTTAACGTTTGTCTTAGGGTTCTGTCTGTCCGCTTTTTTTTTTTTTAGTATAGTTTTTAGCACTTGTTATCATTGGTGGATTTCTTTGTTGGTTTGGTTGCTCTCCTCTTTCTTTTTTTTCATTACTTAAAACATTTTTTTAATAATTACTTTTTATATTAATAACGTTATTTTGTTTTACTTTATATTCTACTTTGTTTCTTTCTTTTTCTTCCTCCCTTTTATTCTGAGCCATGTGGATGACAGGCTCTTGGCGCTCCAGCCAGGCATCAGGGCTGTGCCTCTGAGGTGGGAGAGCCAAGTTCAGGACACTGGTCCACAAGAGACCTCCCAGCTCCAATTAATATCAAACAGCAAAAGCTCTCCCACAGATCTCCATCTCAACACCAAGACCCAGCTTCACTCAACGACCAGCAAGCTACAGTGCTGGACACCCTATGCCAAACAACTAGCAAGACAAGAACACAACCCCATCCACTAGCAGAGTGGCGGCATAAAATCATAAGGCCACAGACACCCCAAAACACACCAGCAGATGTGGACCTGCCCACCAGAAAGATAAGATCCAGCCTCAACCATCAGAACACAGGCACTAGTCCCCTCCACCAGGAAGCCTACACAACCCACTGAACCAAGCTTAGCCACTGGGGACAGACACCAAAAACAACGCGAACTACGAACCTGCAGCCTGTGAAAAGGAGACCCCAAACACAGTAAGTTAAGCAAAATGAGAAGACAGAGAAACACACAGCAGATGAAGGAGCAAGATAAAAACCCACCAGACCTAACAAATGAAGAGGAACTAGGCAGTCTACCTGTAAAAGAATTCAGAATAATGATAGTAAAGATGATCCAAAATCTTGGAAATAGAATGGAGAAAATACAAGAAACGTTTAACAAGGACCAAGAAGAACTAAATAGCAAACAAACAGTGATGAACAACACAACAAATGAAATTAAAAATTCTCTAGAAGCAATCAATAGCAGAATAACTGAGGCAGAAGAATGGATAAGTGATCTGGAAGATAAAATGGAAATAACTACTGCAGAGCAGAATAAAGAAAAAAGAATGAAAAGAATTGAGGACAGTCTCAGAGACCTCTGGGACAACGTTAAACACACCAACATTTGATTATAGGGGTCCCAGAAGAAAAAGAGAAAAAGAAAGGGACTGAGAAAATGTTTGAAGAGATTATAGTTGAAAACATCCCTAATATGGGAAAGGAAATAGTTAATCAAGTCCAGGAAGCACAGAGAGTCCCATACAGGATACATCCAAGGAGAAACATGCCAAGACACACATTAATCAAACTATCAAAAATTAAATACAAAGAAAAAATATTAAAAGCAGCAAGGCAAAAACAAATAACACACAAGGGAATCCCCATAAGGTGAACAGCTGATCTTTCAGCAGAAATTCTGCAAGCCAGAAGGGAGTGGCAGGACATATTTAAAATGATGAAGGAGAAAAACCTACAACAAAGATTACTCTACACAGAAAGGATCTCATTCAGATTTGATGGAGAAATTAAAACCTTTACAGACAAGCAAAAGCTAAGAGAATTCAGCACCACCAAACCAGCTTTACAACAAATGCTAAAGGAACCTCTCTAGGCAGAAAACACAAGAGAAGGAAAAGACCTACAATAACAAACCCAAAACAATTAATAAAATGGTAATAAGAATATATATATCGATAATTACCTTAAATATAAATGGATTAAATGCTCCAACCAAAAGACATAGACTGGCTGAATGGATACATAAACAAGACCTGTATATATGCTGTCTACAAGAGACCCACTTCAGACCTACGGACACATACAGACTGAAAGTGAAGGGATGGAAAAAGATATTCCGTGCAAGTGGAAATCAAAAGAAAGCTGGAGTAGCAATTCTCATATTAGGCAAAACAGACTTTAAAATAAAGACTATTACAAGAGACAAAGATGGACACTACATAATGATCAAGGGATCAATCCAAAAAGAAGATATAACAATTGTAAATATTTATGCAGCCAACATAGGAGCACCACAATACACAAGGCAAATACTAACAGCCATAAAAGGGGAAATCGACAGTAACACAAGTATAGTAGGGGACTTTAACACCCTACTTTCACCAATGGACAGATTATCCAAAATGAAAACGAATAAGGAAACACAAGCTTTAAATGATACATTAAACAAGATGGACTTAATTGATATTTATAGCACATTCCATCGTAAAACAAAAGAATACACATCCTTCTCAAGTGCTCATGGAACATTCTCCAGGATAGATCATATCTTGGGTCACAAATCAAGCCCTGGTAAATTTAAGAAAATTGAAATCATATCAAGTATCTTTTCCAACCACAACGCTATGAGACTACATATCAATTACAGGAAAAAATCTGTAAAAAATACAAACACATGGAGGCTAAACAATACACTACTTAATAACCAAGAGATAACTGAAGAAATCAAAAAATATCTAGAAAAAATGACAAGGAAAACACGACGACCCAAAACCTATGGGATGCAGCAAAAGCAGTTCTAAGAGGGAAGTTTATAGCAATACAATCCTACCTTAAGAAACAAGAAACATCTGAAATAAACAACCTAACCTTACACCTAAAGCAATTATAGAAAGAAGAACAAAAAAACCCCAAAGTTAACAGAAGGAAAGAAATCATAAAGATCAGATCAGAAATAAATGAAAAAGAAATGAAGAAAACAATAGCAAAGATCAATAAAACTAAAAGCTGATTCTTTGAGAAGATAAACAAAATTGATAAACCATTAGCCAGACTCATCAGGAAAAAAAGGGAGAAGACTCAAATCAACAGAATTAGAAATGAAAAAGGATAAGTAACAACTGACACTGCAGAAATACAAAGGATCATGAGAGATTACTACAAGCAACTCTATGCCAATAAAATCGACAACCTGGAAGAAATGGACAAATTCTTAGAAATGCACAACCATCTGAGACTGAACCATGAAGAAATAGAAAATATGAACAGACCAATCAAAAGCACTGAAATTGAAACTGTGATTAAAAATCTTCCAACAAACAAAAGCCCAGGACCAGATGGCTTCACAGACAAATCCTATCAAACATTTAGAGAAGAGCTAACACCTATCTTCTCAAACTCTTCCAAGATATAGCAGAGGGAGAAACACTCCCAAACTCATTCTATGAGGCCACCATCACCCTGATACCAAAACCAGACAAAGATGTCACAAAGAAAGAAAACTACAGGCCAGTATCACTGATGAACATAGATGCAAAAATCCTCAACAAAATACTAGCAAACAGAATCCAACAGCACATTAAAAGGATCATACACCATGATCAAGTGGGGTTTATTCCAGGAATGCAAGGATTCTTCAATGTAGGCAAATCAATCAATGTGCTACACCACATTAACAAATTGAAGGAGAAAAACTATATAATCATCTCAATAGATGCAGAGAAAGCTTTGGACAAAATTCAACACCCATTTATGATAAAAACCCTGCAGAAAGTAGGCATAGAGGGAACTTTCCTCAACATAATAAAGGCCATATATGGCAAACCCACAGACAACATTGTCCTCAATGGTGAAAAACTGAAACCATTTCCACTAAGATCAGGAACAAGACAAGGTTGCCCACTCTCTCCACTATTATTCACCATAATTTTGGAAGTTTTAGCCACAGCACCAGAGAAGAAAAAGAAATAAAAGGAATCCAAATTGGAAAAAAAGAAGTAAACCTGCCACTGTTTGCTGATGACATGATACTATACATAGAGAATCCCAAAGATGCTACCAGAAAACTACTATAGCTAATCAATGCATTTGGTAAAGTAGCAGGATACAAAATTAATGCACAGAAATCTCTTGCATTCCTATACACTAATGATGAAAAATCTGAAAGTGAAATTAAGAAAACACTCCCATTTACCACTGCAACAAAAAAATAAAATATCTAGGAATAAACATACCTAAGGAGACAAGAGACCTGTATGCTGAAAATTATAAGACACTGATGAAAGAAATTAAAGATGATACAAATAGATAGAGAGATATTCCATGTTCTTGGATTGGAAGAATCAACATTGTGAAAATGACTATACTACCCAAAGCAATCTATAGATTCAATGCAATCCCTATCAAACTACCAGTGGCATTTTTCACAGAGTTAGAACAACAAATTTCACAATTTGTATGGAAACACAAAAGACTCCAAATAGCCAAAGCAATCTTGAGAAAGAAAAACGGAGCTGGAGGAAACAGGCTCCCTGATTTCAGACTATACTACAAAGCTACAGTAATAAGAGAGTATGGTACTGGCACAAAAACAGAAATATAGATCAATGGATCAGTATAAAAAGCCTAGAGATAATCTCATGCACATATGGTCACCTCATCTTTGACAAAGGAAGCAAGAATATGCAGTGGAGAAAAGACAGCCCCTTCAATAAGTGGTGCTGGGAAAACTGGACAGCTACATGTAAAAGAATGAAATTAGAACACTCCCTAACAACATACACAAAAATAAACTCAAAATGGATTAGAGACCTAAATGTAATGCCAGACACTATCAAACTCTTAGAGGAAAACATAGGCAGAACACTGACATAAATCATAGCAAGATCCTTTTTGCTCCACCTCCTAGAGAAATGGAAATAAAAACAAGAGTAAACAAATGGGACCTAATGAAACATAAAAGCTTTTGCATAGCAAAGGAAACCATAAACAAGACGAAAAGACAATCCTCAGAATGGGAGAAAATATTTGCAAATGAAGCAACTGACAAAGGATTAATCTCCAAAATGTACAAGCAGCTCATGCAGCTCAATATCAAAACAACAAACAACCCAATCCAAAAATAGGCAGAAGACCTAAGTAGACATTTCTCCAAAGATATACAGATTGGCAACAAACACAGGAAAGAATGCTCAACATCATTAATCATTAGAGAAATGCAAATCAAAACTACAATTAGATATCATCTCACACCGGTCAGATTGGCCATCATCAAAAAATCTACAAACAATAAATGCTGGAGAGGGTGTGGAGAAAAAGGAACCCTCTTGCACTGTTGTTGGGAATGTAAATTGATACAGCCATATGGAGAACAGTATGGAGGTTCCTTAAAAAACTAAAAATAGAACTACCATATGACCAGCAATCCCACTACTGGGCATATACCTTGAGAAAACCATAATTCTAAAAGAGTCATGTACCAAAATGTTCATTGCAGCTCTATTTACAATAGCCAGGACATGGAAGCAACATAAGTGTCCATCAACAGAGGAGTGGATAAAGAAGATGTGGCAGATATATACAATGAAATATTACTCAGTCATAGAAAGAAACAAATTGAGTTATTTGTAGTGAGATGGGTGGACCTAGAGTCTGTCATACAGAGTGAAGTAGGTCAGAAAGAGAAAAACAAATACCGTATGCTAACACATATATATGGAATCTAAAAAAAAAGGTCATAAAGAACCTAGGGGCAAGACGGGCATAAAGACACAGACCTACTAGAGAATGGACTTGAGGATACAGGGAGGGGAAGGGTAAGCTGAGACAAGTGAGAGTGGCATGGACTTACATATACTACCAAATGTAAAATAGATAGCTAGTGGGAAGCAGCCGCATAGCACAGGGAGATCAGCTTGGTGCTTTGTCACCACCTAGAGGGGTGGGATATGAAGGGTGGGAGGGAGGGAGATGCAAGAGGGAACAGACATGGGGACATATGTATATGTAAAACTGATTAACTTTGTTATAAAGCAGAAACCAATACAACCTTGCAAAGCAATTATACTCCAATAAAGAAGTTAAAAAAAAAAAAAGAGAAACTGGGAAGTTGCCTTTTAAGTAAAGAGTTGGAGGAAGAGAGGACTTAGCCATCTAAATACAGCTCTGCCTGGTGTGTCTGAAGCACAGCAATGGGGCCAGTAAGCCTGGACCTCTGTGATTAGAAGATGAGATTAGAGAAGACAAAGAATCAGATCAGGCAGGGCCTTGTAGGCCACTGAGACCTTGGCCTTTATTGGAGTGAAACATGAAGCCACTGCAGAGTGTTGAGCAAGGGAATGATTATATTTGAATGGAATCACCTTGAGTGGGTGTGGGAGATTGCTGGTGGCAGGGGGGGTGGGATAGGGCTAAAATGGAGAAGTGAGGCTGTTTGGGAGTTGGGAGGCTGCTGTTAATAGTGTAGGTAAGTGATGGCAGTGGCCTAGGCCAAGAGGAAGGAATAAGTGGTGAGAGGTGGCTGAATTCTGGTTATATTTTGAATGCAGCTAAAAGGATTTGCAGATGGATTTGGAGATGAGGTGTGTGAGGAAAAAAAGGAGTCAAGAATATGCCAAGGATTTTGGCTATTGTAACAGGGAGAATGGTTCTGCCAGTTACAAAGGAGATGGAGGGTGGAGCAAGTTTGGCAGAGATGTGTGAAGATCAGTAGTTTTGTTCATGTTTGACATACTTTTTAGACATCTAAATGGAGATGTTTAGTTTGCAGTTGGATATTTGAGTCCTGGAGTTTAAATTAGGAAGTTGTCTGCATATCAATGGTATGAAAGCCATGAGACTGGATGAAACCACCAAGGAAAGGAGTGTAGGGA
>NW_006777107.1:1275879-1278923 GCF_000442215.2 Lipotes vexillifer
GGAGAACCGCGTGCTAGGGCTCACTGAGGCCAACAGGCTGGGGAGAGCAGGGTGACCAAAAAGGAGCAGTTGGGTATACCGTCTGGCACCTCCGTCTACTCCCATGAAACTTGTTCTCCCATTCCATATCCTATCTTGGTGCCGAACATTTCCCACATTTCCAAGACATCATGCTTGACTCCCACCTACAGGTGTTTTAAATATGCCCACCTGCATCCATCCCCAGGGCAGTATCACTTCTTACCTGGATTATTACAACAGTTTCCTACCTGGTCTTCCCTCTCTATTCTTGTCCCTGATCATCCTTTCCCTAACGTAACAGAGATATCTTTTTAAAAAGACAATCTGATTATGTTATTTTTATGTTTAAAAACAGTTCAACTCCTTAGCACAGCTTAAAAGCCATGCATGATTTGGCTTCTGCCTAATTCTCCAGCCTTGCCACTTGCCATCTCCTCCCTAGAAATCTAGGTTCCAGCCACCCTGTCCTTCTTTGAGTTGTTGAAGCAAGCCATGTATTCTTCCATTCTGGGTTTCAGCACATAGATCCCTCTTCATGGAACACCTCTGCCCTCACCTTCACCTGGTTAACTCTTACTCTCTCTTCAAGTCTCATGTTAGGGAACATTTCTTCTAGGAAGCCTTCTCCAATGCTTCTCATGCCCTCTAGGAAGGGTTTAGGAACTCTCCCATGTGCTCATACATCAAACCTGCCTCTACCTTATCTAGACTTTATAATGTTGTGTTGTAATTTACTTATTCATACCTCCCACTGGACTATAAGCTCCATCTTTAGCCCCTGGCATACTGCCATTACATGGCACTTGGTAAGAATTTGTTGAAGAACAGATAATGGAATGAATACATACATGAAAGAATGATCCTGAATAAAAACTCTGGCAGTGTGGATATAACAGAAAGGATATAACAGAAACAGATATAACAGAAAGAAAGGACTAGATTAGAAATTTATGTGACAATGATGCAACATCAATACTGACCATTGAGGAGACTGAGAAATCAAAGATGGCTAAAAAATGTCTACTTTGGGTGTAATAAACAAAGGTAAGGAAAATAGGCAGAGAAGAGTTTTGGGCAAAAATAATAGTTCAGTTAATAACTGAGTGTCTGTTGGTCATTCAAGTGGCAGGGTCTTTAAGGTGACTAACAACATGGGCACAGTGGTTTAGAGAGAAGAGGGAGTTAGAGATAGCAATTGGTGAACCATTGGTCCATCGGTGTATTTGAAGTCATGGAGATAAATGAGATCACCCATGGGCATGTTCAGTAAGAGAAAGGAGGGATTCAGATGGAACCCTAAAGACCAGAATCTAAACTTTATATTTAAAGGCTGAAGGAAAGGTTTGAGTGGTATTTCAGAAGCTTGAGAAATTTCAAGAAAGGAAAAGCAAGATGTATAGTGTCAAATCTCATAGAGGGGTCAAGTGGGATAACAGAAGTGTCTGTCAGATTTGGCAATGAGGTTTCCAGTGATTAGAGTGAGGATATTTTCTTGGGAGTGGGGAAGAGACTGCTTGAGTTGAATAAGTTAAAGAATGAATGATAGTAGAAAAAATGAGATAGAGATTTTCAAGAATTCTTTATTTAAAGGGCAAGGCAGAAATAGGAGTGAATACTTAAGGTAACTGTATATTAAGGATCTTCTCAGGGTGTGTGCTTCTATCTACAAGCAGTAAGTTGAGTAAGGACTGAATGAAAAAAGGCGATGGAGATTTTAAAGATGAGAGGGATTGGTAGGGAAGGTGGGATAGATGGAGCAAGGTGTTGGAAGATGTGGGGAAGAATGGGATCAAGACCATAGGCTGAAAAGACCATTTCATCATTTGACAGAGAAGCATAGACATAGAAACTATTCAGGCTTCTGTTTGCTCTCTAAACTATGAGGGAAGATACTACACTGAGAAGAAGGGGAGCCAATGAGATTCAAGAGCTTGAGGGAATAGTGGAAGTTTGTAATCATTGTGGTGGGAAAGGGTAAAAATGAGACTAGAGACAAGTAAACAGATTTGCTGGTAAGAGAAGCAGGTGCTATGAATTGGCCAAAATGGGCAATGACCAAAACAAGAATAAAGTTCTCTTGAGATAATACTTATCCTAATGCACAATGCTCATTTTCACTGAGTATCTAAACAGTCAGCATGGCAGATTTGGGGATTAAATGGCCCCATAATCATAACCTCTGTAGTGAATTCTTTGTAATGTTTATTAATTCATCAGATCTATGAACGTTTATTAAGAGGAAATGCCAGCATTTGATTATTTTTATTTCAAAACCATTATTATTGAAATCTGTAAGGAATAACTTCAGGGAAAAGAAAAACATTTTGAAACAGATACTCTGTTCTCTTTTCAATAAGACCAACAGTCTAAAGATGTTAAAGAAATGAATCAGATATAATAATTATCTAAGTCTGAAAATTAAAACCCATTTAGGAATTGTGAGGGAGACTTGATCCTAAATACATGTCTTGTTATTCATTTAGAATCTTTAATAACATTTGGAAAGCAATTAATCAAGTTATGACATAGATTCAAGAGCTGTCACCTTTCATTGTTATTAATGAAACTGGGGATTTATGTGCACTTTTCTGGTGATTTAAAGAACAACTTTTTGGTAAGCTATTTGAAGACTATAAGAATGTTTAAAGTCATTGGACCTTGACGTACAAATTTCAATGAACAATCCAAATGTGTGTGAGACTGAAATAAAATTTAGAAGTATCTTAATTTTGACATGACAGAAAGTGAATTTTAAAAAGTCCAAAATGCATATTCATTTCTATTAGGAGAAAGCTTTCTTCTGTCAACAACCTTTGCTTTGATTGCTTCTTTATATAATTCAATAGAACTTAAAATATTTTACTGTATACTTTTACTCTCAGTTAAAAAAAAAACAGCTAGGGTAATATTTTAGGTCCAAAGTTTCACACAGGCCCTGAATGATTCTATTTATCTGCTGTCTTTATCTTAACTAGAGAGTGGTCAGGCCACGAGCTCACTTTGGACAGTGTGCCCTTCAGCAG
>NW_006777107.1:1279545-1293384 GCF_000442215.2 Lipotes vexillifer
AGCAGGAGCTGGAGGGACTCTGCCTGAATGTGAGGCCAGAATCAGATGACAGCCGCTCACCTAAGACTCTCAGAGTAGCAAAAAGACAGGAAGTGAAGGCAGGCCCTGATATAAGCTTTCCTTAACTCTTTAGACTACTGTATAAGTTTAGAACATGAGAAGTACGATTCTTACGCACACTAAAGCATGAACTCTGTACAATCGAGACCCAAAGAAATGGTCTCAAGATAATATCCCCAAGAAAAGCTAATATACATACACTGTAGATGATATCCCAATGGAAAATAATTATTGATATAGTTTTAAGGGCCATAACTTTTGATCCCAACAGTAACAAATGGATTATAATGCCCTGATATGCTAGAAAATTTTAGTCATGAAAATGGTATAAAACATTTGTAAGCTGGGTTTTTCTTTTAATACTGTGATTCCTTCTGAGAACACAGAATTTCATTTACAGTGTTTTTCAGTAGCTAAAAGAGTGCATAGGACATGTCTCTGACACTCAGAATAGAAGTCCCTCTTTTTCTGCTACATATTGCTGCTATTCTTACTGGTAGCTAAGGGTAGGATAGACTAAGAGGGCCGATTTAGAAATGGGTAGATGATAGCCTAGTTTCTCCCAGAATCAAACCACCTGTGACAGAGTTGGAGGAGGCTTCGACTTTGCTTATCATGTGCCTACCATTTTCCTGTGAGCTTCCCTTGATTCCCCACTCAGTTTTGACCAGCCTTTTTCCTATTTGGAAGGTGGCAGCCTGATTCCTAATGGGACACTCTCTTCATGACTTGCAATGCACCCAAATCCATGACCCTTAAGCGTATCCACCCACCTCTCCATTCCTTTAACCTTGCTGACCCATTACCCTGGCAAAACCTGCAGGTCTTCTCCTTCATTATCTATTTCCTATACTTGTAGCATGAGAGTTATCACAAAAATGTCTTAAATTGAATTACATTTTTCCAAATGTACAAATACAGAGGCATTTGACTGCTCATTTATCAAGCTGTGAGACCTTTTAATTAGCGTTTAAAAAATTCTCTAAATGTAAATGTGTACAAACACATGGATATATAATTATTACTGATGGTTTGGTCAACCACTGAAATTGAAATTAAGCATGTGAAAACTACATAAATAAGTTACTCCTTATACAGTGCTATCTACAATTAAATTTCAAAACAAGTTTTAATGATAATATATGTATTCAGCAGCAAACTTTCAGATTCATCTAAGAAAACCTCCATTTCAAGACCATAATAGCACAATTTTCCTTTTTGTTCCCACCAACATATAAAAAATTGAAAAATTCTGGCACCTCAGTGTCATAAAGAAACAACACACTTTTGATCAAAGGTTTTCTGGGGACAAAATGTGATGAGTTGTTAGAAATTCACAACATGATATCAAGAAAAATGTCAATGACCATGCCTTCTATGCCTTCTAAATACTACTTTCTTTCTTTTAGAGAGAAGTTGCTGTCTCCATAGCCTTCAGTACTCTAATCATGTGGATTCCAATTGCACTTAAAGCTACATATTTATTTCAAGTCTATATGGGAAGTCTAGTTACCACAAAATACACACTCACAAACAGGAAATCTAACTACAGTAAGAAGGTGTTTTTTCCCCCCACACAATAGAGTTCAAAGATGTGTCATCTATGTAATTTGGAGCAAAACCCAACACGACTATTATTGTTGAGTACCCCTCTCTCCCCTCCTATATTATGGCAACTTATGATTACATCATTATGTTTTCCAAGCCTGTTTTAACTTGCTTCTCTTGCTTATAGATACAAATGACCTGCCCTTTTCTGTGCAAAGCTTTCAATCAGTAAGCATGGCAAGGTGGGAGGAAGGATGGCAGGAACAGTAAAAGGGGAAAAAAATCAATTTTCAGAAAGCATATGGTAACAACTGAATATTTAATCAAATTAGCCTAGAAATTCCTTCCTATTTTCAGCACTCTTTGCAAGGCTGTTGTGTCATGGTACAGAATGAATTTCAATAAATGTCATATATTTAGTTAGATGGCTTATTTTTAAAATTTGTTGAACCAGGTCACTGACTCAGAATAGATCTCATTCCAAGACATGACAGATGGATACTGATATTGAATAAAAAGACTGACATTAGCTGGAAGGTTCTGGGCAGAAGAAGTCATTCATTTAACATTTAACAAAATATTTACTGAGTACCTACTGTGTGCCAGGATAAAATGATAAACATTTGGACTTTATATTATAATAGAAAGAGGAGTTGTTCCAAAATAATTTCCTTGGGGTTAATAAGGATTACAGTGGAATACCAATAGTGAGCAAGGTCCTTAAAAGTACTTACATTTTTCACATTGCATCAGAAAAATGCATTAGTACTCATTCAAACATCCATTTTGTTATGGTTGCAGGATTTTAGACCTAACTCAGATTTTTGAAGATGCTGTTTACTGACCCTTAACAAAAACCAACTTCCTATTTTTCTGGAACAAAAGGGGCCTTACATGGTTTCAAAGATTTCTTAGACATCAAAGAGCTTAGAGAGACATACAGTTTATGGGTAATGATTTAGGATTTAGTGAATCAAAAACACATGGATTAAATTTCCTTTAAAAGATCCCTAGGTTTAAATTTTAAGAGGTAAAATGTTGGTCTAAACACACATTAGTCCCCAAAAAGCCAAAATTTATTTTTAAAGATAGTTTGAGCTGTCTTATGGACCTAAAACTTGGCTGGGTTTTACTTTCCCACATGATTAGGCCTCAAAGGAGACAACCTGCCTTCTGCTCAACAAATTTACTCCACCTCTCTCATTTGTGAAGACTACATTACTTCAAAGGTCTCTAGCTCTAAATGCTCTTCTTGATATTTTCAATAAAATATTAAAAACCGGAAACAACCCATGGTCTTATCGAACAATTGGAGTACATTTTAATTCCTCCAAGTCAATTATGTTTTTTTTTACATACAACTTTAAAATTGGACCTGATATTCTAGGTGCTAGGTTCAGAGTTCCAGCTATCAGAGAACAAGAGATAATTTGAAAACAGGAAAAGGCCACTGATCTTAATATGTGCACTGTTTCATGACATATTATTATATTTGCATTTAAAATAGTAGGAAGAAATACAGTACATGATCTTCCGTTCTAACACAATGGCTTTCCGGAAGGCCGCTAGCCTGGGTATTTTCACTGAGTTTTTAGGATTAAAGGAAACAAGTTAGTGCACAACCTGTGAGCTTTTATTCCTTTGGAAAAATAGACTGCAACACTGATCTAATGGCTTTTAAAGGGTACACAAAACCAACACAGTGCACGTTTTGAATTTCAGTGGTGGAGGAATAACAACTGGTGAAGTCCAGGCAGGTCTTAAAAATCAAAACAAAACAGAGAAAGCACCAGCATTCTAAACAGAGAGTTTATTATGAATGAGAACTTGGAAATGAAATAGGAAATCTACATATAAATTTATGATGAATTTAGATTTCAGGAAATTATTGCAGCAGTTTAAGAATGAAATGACTACATTACTCTTATAGTTTAGAAATATACATAGTTCGACAGAAAGTATGTGGGTTGATGGGTTTAGGAAAATAAGTATGTGCCAATAGATGATGAATTAGAAAATATCTTTTTTTTTTTAGTCGCTAATCTTCCAATGAGGAAAAAAGTCTGAGAACTCTAAAAGATAAAATACTTTTCAGAAGCAGTCCTGGGGCTTTTTGGCTGTGCATGTTGCTGAATTAAACAGCACCTGCGGGTGAAACAGGGGACCACTTGGCAGGTATAGTTGTGGCCAAGATTGTAAATCTGGCCTGCAAACATTTTGTCTCTCTAGCTCAAACAATTTTAAAGATGCTGAGTCAACATGTTAAAATTGAGAGATTTCTAGCTTCTGAAAAGCTGAAAGACACCACCACATGGGCCCATGCCACTCATTGAGCCTCATGGCAACTCTGATGATGCCAAGCAGTGGCTGCTCCCCCTTAGGTAGGACTTTTTCTGAGAAGGTTTTTGGTCCCAGTTTTTGGTTGGTTTTACTCATTTAGGTTACCTGTTTGCAAATCTTCATACAGGATACAGACAAGGCATAGGGGGAAGAAAGAAAAGAAGAAGAAAATCCAACACAGTGGTTTAACACTGGAAAGGGAAAAGGAAGGAGAGAGAGAGAAGGCAAGAAAGAAGTACACAGCAGACAGAAGCTGTAAACCATCAGCAATTGCCTCCTTTGCTGTCTCCAGATTTATTCTATGAAAGGGATCTGTGACAAAGCTATGGGTATTAGTCTCAACAAATTCCATTGGGTCAGGGTCATTGTGTAGAAAATAAGAAGGAAAATTGTCTGAACGGAGCAATTTCCCTGATCAAGGATGGGGTGTGGGGATGGGACCAGGTAAATGCAAAAAAATACCATGGTTCTTTTCTTTCATTGCCCTCAAACCAAGGGATGTGGGCCTCTCCTTCATCTTCACCTTAGAGACTGTAATGAAGTATGGCAGGCACTGTCCAGGTACTTCCCATAAAAGACCAGGGACTCCACGTACAGTTGTGCAGGCTGTGCATTGCACAATTCCAGAGATAAAATATGAGAATGACACTCCCAAGAATGCGAAGGAGAAGCTCTGCCTTATTCTTTCATCTCCTTCAGGTTGTAGCTCAAAGGCCACCTTTGAATTATGGCCTTCTCTGACCCCACTACTGAATTTTTCAGTCACCAGACCATTCCCTCTTCGCCTTGACAGTCCCTACTCCTCTTTCCACTTTATGCTTCCTTATAGCTCTCATTACTTCACATACATCTTATTTATGTGTTTTTATTTACTGTTTGCCTTCCTCATTATAGAACAGAGCAACATAAGGCCAGAGACTTTTGTCTGTTTTATTCTCTGCTGCATTGCCAGAGTCTAGAATCATGCCTGGTAGGTGCATAACAAATTATCCTGAATGCTTAAATCCTTAGGCACATTCTTAAGAGTACAGGAACCTGGCTTTCACTAGAACCTGTGATTCTCTGACCATTTTTCATAATTGCTTGGGCCAGATTTCCTAATAATCCTTTGTTATATTAGAAGAAATACTTTTCAAATCCTATGGACCATTATATAATCTATATGGCTCATAAACTTTTATATAATTTCTATTTGCCCTATAGCTACATAATTTATCATAGAAATTTAAAACAACAGGAGTAACCTGTATAAACATACTTGCACAAATTTATACAATCACAGGAGAAACATGTATACTTGGGTATGCAATTAGCCAGTTCACATTTTTTTTTAAAATTTCACTGTGCTCACACCTCCTGTTACAAATGCCACACGAGTGATTTTTCTCTCAATTATATTTTACAGCTTATAAAAACACATTCTTCATTTTGTCCCTTGAAAAGCAAAGTAGCAGATTTTACTGGATGTTTTTATTGAAACAAATCCCAAGGGGAATATACTAAACTGTTAAACACAGCTGAAGAGATATCTGAGAATGCGCTTTCTGATAGAAGGGTAGATTACAAAATTACTCACAGCTCTTAATCTGATAATAGGAGAATGCCCAACACATATGAATGGAGCTTTTTCTTGGTATGCTTTACTACAAAAACAGAAAGGGAGAAAAAGAGAACTGGAGAAACAGAAGGTGAGAAAAACTCCCGAGACTAGAAATATTACAGTCATCATTTATCACTAACCTAAGGATCCCAATGTACGGTACGCCTCAGTGCAAAATGCTTCAAAGAGTTAAACTTCCTTGATGGCTGGGCAGAGGCTGTGGTGCTGTTGAGACAGCATGGGGGCTAGGCTCATGCACAGGTTCCCTGTCTATAACATGGGGAGGTTAACATAGTGAAACCAGCCTTGCCTATTCTGTAAGGTTGCTGTAATATCAGAAAGATGATATATTCAGAAGCAGCTTCAAAATTTTAAGAGTTAAATTCCAATCTTTTGATTTAAAAAAAATTTCTATTATTTAATAGCAAGTGGGATGGTTTCCAAGGCTGTCACTCTTTTGTAATGTCCGCTTAACAATTACGGACCTTGATTCCATTTTGCACGAGATTTATTTATCTGAATATCTAATTCTTCAAGGGCAGATATTTCACTTCTTCCTTTCTAAAAATGTTCCTCTAGTACCAGAACATATGATGTTTAACCTACAGTTCTTAGCTATTTTTGCTGAAGCAAATGTGGGCCTGGCAGCAACTCTGTTAAGAACAGGGAATCAAAGTGATCCTGAATTGACATTAGTCAGTATATCTATCATTTATTACTAAGAGGTGACTATTTGTTTTGCACTGAGCAAAGCCCATGAATAAACTCTGCCCTGAGGGCTCAGAGTCAAAGACACCAGTTTCAACATACACCAGTGAGGTAAACTCCCTGGCACTTGAGTTTCTGCGTATTTTCTCCCCTTAAGGTAGCACAATTAGGAAATTCAGTATCCCATGAACAAACATAGCAGTTCAAGAAAAATATTGGGGATGATGGGAAAGGAAAGCGTAGATGATTCTGGTGAGACTAATGACAGTGAAGAAAACATGAAATTAGAGGGAAGAAATGGGGGCACAGAAAGCTTGGAAGCAGCTCTGACCAAACCAAGGGGAAGAGATGAGGGGGAAGGGGGCAGAGAGATGGGAGGTGCTCTGAATTTGTAGGGAACTGTTACTCAACATGGGTGTGTCACTATAGGCACTAGTGCAGCCACTTAGAGAAAGGTGTGTGTCCTGAGAGAATGTTAGCCCTTTTGAATTATTCACTTTGTTTTGAGATGACCACATTTGAGAAAAAGTTTATTTGAGGCTATCATATAGATGTGCAAAAGGAAAATCAGACTAATGCTATTTTGGACTATTTATTTCCTTTTTTAACCAACAGCTAAGAAAATTGATTTTTGAAATATATTTCTTAGTCTAATTCTCCTTGGAACAAATTTTAAAGAATTTCAAGATTATAGTGGGTCATAGTCTTAAAAGGGATTTATAAGATAAGGGTTTTTCTGCTGCTTAGAAAAGTGTCATTTTTCTTTTATTATAGGTTTAAAAGTCATGAAAATATTAGTTACGAACTTTCATACCAACTGGCTATGGTTAATCTTATACATCTTTATCATTCAGATAAACCTCAACCACTAATTCTGAAGTCATGGAAAGTACATCTAATGTAAACCTAATGTAAACCTCTACTGTGATGTATTAAGAATAAAGCAATCTTTGAAAAACCAGTAGTCAGCAGATCATCTTCTAAATGCCATAAATTCCATTATGTTAAAATCAAAATGTATTTAGGTTAATAACTATAGGTTTATGCACTGTTAAGTTTGAAACCTGAACAGAATTTTTAAACACCAGTAAATTTTATAGGCAATCAGGCACATTTTTGGTACTACAAAAATTTCTTATGAGTGATGTAAATTTTACTTGTATTATTCAGCAACTCAAAAAGAATGAACACTGAATACACCACAGACTTGCAGTCTACAACTGGAACCAAAGCACCTCACTTTCTGTTCCATTATGGAAGTTTACATGTTAAAACAAAGCCCAATAAGCTTGGAGCTAGAAAGAAAAACTATGTACCTGTAAATAATCCAAGCACCACTTACAGTTTACATAAAAGCACAATTTATGTCCCAGAGGCACAGAGAAACATGATGTACATCATTTTCAGATCATCTTCATGCAGAAAAACTTCATTAGTCAGCTATAATAGTTTAGCTGTAAAGGAAAATGTTTTTCTGAATCCATTTGCATGGCAATGTGCATGTGTCTGCCTGATGGAAATGACAAAATAAACCTCCACCCAACTCCACAAAATGTGAACAGTGTTCTTAAAATTCAGGAGAGGGTCCAGATAGTCTATATTCTCTCCAACGTCAGTTTTTACAATCCTCTCATATTCACCGACCGTCTTAACTTGGCAATTAAAGTATCCTGATTATTTTGCCTAAGAGAGTTGACAATATTTCATTCTGCCCCAGGGCTCCTTTGCACATAAAACTGTGCTAAGGTAAAACACACTGGGCAGAACTATTCATGCATGAGCCACAGGAACTCTCTCCAACTGCCAAATTAGTAAATGGCTCTTTTAAAACATAAAAGGTATGAAATGGGAAACCGTACTTTGGAGTAAATTCTGTATTGTAGATAGTCTGTGAAAATCCTTTCGTTCGTGCTTTAATTATTGGGTCAGTAACAGTCGTAGCCAGATTGCCCGACCTCTTGTTGTAATCTATTTCACCTAATAAGACAGATGTCCTCCACAGAGCCCCTGCAGAGAGAGAAGGTAAGATTGAAAACGATAGGTCACAACAAGCCCTGTGTATTTGCCAGAAATTAAGAATTTAGACCCTCACAGAAACACCTGCCCCTTGGAAGGGGCCCCACGTAATACAGATATAAAGCAAGGATGGGAACAAGGAAACTGCTGGCTCGAAGCTTGCTGGCCACATCACCCTCCGTCAGGGTGACCGGATCACTTTTGAGTCAGATCACAGCCTTGAAACTTGCTGGGCCATAACAGTCATACACCATCGCCCACCCCAGCGCCCCTCTCCTGAGTCACACAGGTGGCTGTCAGAAGCAACTCCCTAAAACGAAAAGCCCCATTCTAGTTTCGACCTCGCCCCTGGGGCCACAGCTCTTCAGTTTCTGAAGACCCTAAACTCTCGCCCACCTCCCGGGTCTTGCCCTCTGGAACAAGCAGTCAGGTCTCTTAGGGGAACAAAGAGCAGAAGGGCAGGGGCGAAAGACGGGGTGCAGGATACGAAAGGGGCTGTAGTTTTTACCTTGCGGCGCCCAGGAGCCGGCGGAGGAGACGTCAACCGGGCAGGGATCAACCGCGTAGGGACCACCCGCGCGCTCCGCGCCTCCCTGCCTCCTCTCAGCAAGTCAGCTGTCGCCCCGCATCTGGCTCGCGCCCTCCGCTGGGCTTCGCATCTGGTCACAAAGCGCTGTGGGCGCCGGGGGCGGCGAGAGCCTCCGAGTCACCTGTGGCCGGGCCCAGCCGAACGCCCCGTCCTCCCGCCAGCCGCGCTCCCTCCGCCCCTTCCCACCCGCGTTCCCTCCGCCCCTTTCCACCCGCGTTCCCTCCGCCCCTTCCCACCCGCGCGCTGCCCGGGCCGTGACTCAGCCGGGCATCGGCGCGCGCGGCCCGCGGCGGCCCGGGCGCGTCCAGCCGGGAGGAACGGCCAGGAGACCCGACTCGTGCTCTCGTCCGCCCGCCCCTGCACGTGTCCGTCTGTCTCGTGCGCTGTCCGTCCACTTCGTCCACGGGTCCAAGGACCGCTGAGGTGGGGACTGGCAACAACACCCTGAGGGGGAAATCGGCCCCCGCCCTTCCTGCCGCCCGCGCGCCGCGCCGGGCCCCGCGGGGGTCGCGTTTCCTCCGCCCCTCCCCCGCCCACAAGGTGAAACTTTCTAGGTGGAGTAGAAGTTTTCTCGCCCTGGCCGCGCGCACTCTCCTCCCCACCAGCTCGGGCAGTTTGAACTTAGCACAGCGGGAGATAAGCGGGACCGAGTCTCCCCCTCCTGGTGCCCGTGCAGCCAGCGGCCCTGGCGCACCGAGAGTACTAGGCGCGCACACGGCGCCCCTCCCCCCCCCTCCGGCGCGCTGCCGGCGCGAAAAGCGCGAGGCTCTGCTGTGAGGACCCTCTCCCGCGTCTCGTCTCGGTCAGCAGCCGGGCGCTGACGCGGGGACGCGGAGTTTTGGGCACCACACAAACAAGGAATTCATTGTCAGGGACGGAGGTAGGAGTGGACGGACGAATTGTCCCAATGATTTAATTATAGAGCGATTATCCCCGACTGTAATAACTGAGATTTCTGGAAGGAGAAACAACACAGGAGTTTAACCCTGAGGAAACTTGCTGTTTTAACTTCCCCCCCCCTCCCCCGTTCATAGCAGGAAACAGGCTGATTAAATAACAAACAGCAGCGAGGAAGCACAACTCCACAGAAGTTTAATTCTTGAATGTTGAAATCTTATGATATTAAAAAAGGTTGGGGGTTTGGTGGATTAATGTATGTTAGGGTAGCTTTTAATATCTCACGTTCCTGAGTATAAAAATTGGCATTAACCTTCAAGAGGAAATAAAACACTCGCAGGTAACAAGCTCACAGGAACAGCCTCTCCTGTGAGGACTTAGCAGCTCTCCTTTCCTACTCTCTCAAGGGCTGGTCAGATAATGGCGGCTGTTAGTGAGAGTCAAGGGGCGAAACAACATTTACTATGTGGATTCGGGAATGACCACAGAATGAAAAACAGAAAATATAGTTAGGATACTTAACCGTTTTCCTGAGAGCTTCTTATCTGCCATGAGCTACACAGAGCACTATCAACCCTCAAAAGTGATTACCTCATAAGTCCCCAGTTTTGTGGAAAAAGAAAGTTCTCGTTACATAATACTAGAGCCCTGCATGGATCCATTTGCAGATGAGGAAACTGAGTGCCTAAGAGTTCCTAAGAGGGTCACACAACTGGTTAGTAAAAGAGGAGTGATTAGAACCCAGCTCTCAAATCCAAGCCAGGTGTTCTTCACACTGTGCCAAGAGGCTACAGGCTGGCAAGTTTACATAAACAACCCAGTCCTACTGAAGACTTCCTCATATCACGTGACACAATTTAACAAGGACTACTTCACAATAAAATGCAGATTTACTGGTTGAAGGGCACTGGTCCTATTTATGGACAGATCAGTTATATATTTGGGTTCAGGACCAACTTTAAAAGGTGATTAAACTAATGAATTTAGACACACACACACACACACACACACACACACACACCTAGCCATAGCTGTCCAAATGAATTAGAGTGTTGTTTCTATTTTTTCTGTTTCCTGGTTTCCATAGCAATATGTTAACTGGATTTTTAGACTGCATTATGTAGTTGCTGTAACAGGTTTTCTGAGTTTGTGTGCTAAGATAAAAATATAAAAGAAAAAAATTACAATTCAAGTGGTAGGCCCAGCAAAGCCAATGCAAACTGGAAAATAAAATAGCTTATAAATCCACATAACCTATTCTGTATTTTCAGCCCTGAAGTTTCCTACTTTTTAGTTACTGAAAATTTCAATCCAGTTTTGAAACTGGATTAAAAATTGTCTTTTTGATTTATTAACCATAAATAAGGAGAAAACATTTAATAAAAATAATGTAACTAAGAATAACGTAACTAAAAAGTATCTGAGTGTGTGAAAATCAAATAGTTTTTACACACTACTAGATAGGTTTCCCTTTCAGGAAAAGGGTGAGAAGTATAATTTCACGTATTTGGTTTTGGATAGAAGCAGATACTTTAAAAAAGCAATAGGAATTCTACAATTCCATTTTGGTTTTGTGGCAAACTCTAATTGTTGCTGTTTAACTTTCCTTGGGTCCATGGCATGGGTGACACACTGTATGATGAAGTTCTGTTGGTATTTTCGAAACCAAACCCTTGTGGCTGACGCTCTTGGCTGGCTAGGCCAGCACCTGTTCCTAACTAGATATTCCCTTGCTTCCCTCTACTCTTAGGGCTGGAAAGGAGAAATACTTGCTTTCCCAGACTCCTTTGCAGTCAGACATGGCCATGTAATGGCACTCTGGCAGTGAGATTAAGCTGAAGTCTGTTTTCTGATTAAAGGGATGTAATAAACTTGTGCCACTCCTTCCCACTTCTTGCTTTCTTGATTTTATGTATAATATCCGGCAGAGAGCTAGCTAGCTTGTGACCATGAGGAGAGAAGTTGGCTCTGACACTGCTGAGCTGTAGCACCAATGCCAGTAGATACCTGCTTCCAGATTTCTTGTTTTGTGGAAAAAATACTCATTCCAGACACTGTTAGGCAGGGTTTCTGTCACCTGGGGCCAGCAGCCTTCAAAGCTGATATACCTCTCAAATGGGAAGCAAGACATCTCCAAGACTAAGTCTAGCACAGTAGTTAAGAGTGTGTGGGTTTTAGAACCAGACAGCCTGGATTTCAATCCCAGTTCTGCTGCTTGCTAGCTATGTAACTGTAGGTCAGTGGCTTAAAGTCTCTGTGCCATATCTGTAAAATGGGGAAAATAATAGTGTTATTGTGAGGATGAAATGAGAAGCTCTAAGTGAAGCACATGAAATAGTGTCTGGTAAAATATAAGTGCTCAAAGGCATGAGTTATTATTTTCCATGTATTTGTGAAACACATAGTGCTAAACTATAAAGAGGATCCCATCTCTTAACCCTGAGGTAGGCCTAATGGTAGCCATGATCAAGAGGGAGAGGAACAGCTGCTCTAAACCTGCTCTAAACATGCCACATCCTTTCTGCTCTCCCTTCAACAGATAACAATTCGCATCTTTGATGGCACTCTTTAAGTTCATTCACATGGCACTGTTTTTGAAACAAAAATGAAAGCAACCGTCTTAGAACAGCGGCTTCTTGCTGGCAACCTGTGGAAGGCAGGGCCCACAGACATGCACAGGCCCATAGAATGCTTTTTAAAAGTTTGAGTTGTGTAGACAGAGGATATGTTCTGCAGTTTGCTGTTGTCTTCCCAGTGGTTTGCCATTGTCCTCCCATCTTCTCTTGTAATGCATCCAGCCTACCTCTGATCTTGAGGTCACTTTCTTAGGCATTAGGACTTGTGTCCCCTCTCTTATTTATTCTTGGATTCTCTTTGCTCTCCTCCCTTCCCTGGCCCCAATGCCCCTATTATTGTGCCTATGGAAAATGTGTCTCCAAAATGACAAGAAGAGTTCAGGTGATAGTTCCTCAGGTCACCTCTGTTGGCAAATACAGTTTGGGGATATAGGACTCCTCTTACCTTTTTAGAGATACATCATGCAAGTTAGAATATTGAAGATTCTGGAAATTCACATGGAAAAACAACAACAGAACAAAAAAAACAAAAATATGCTTTTTTTCCTCTTAACATCTTCAGTAGCAATTTTCTATAAAATTAGTTCAATAGGTAACGTACTTTGGGAAACCTTGCCTTAAAGAATGGATATACCAGCTACAAAGGGTTAGAAGAGGGCACTTTCAGTATGAACTGCTTTTATGTTGATTTATATTGGTCATTTGTTTGTGGCTGGGCTCTCTAAAAATAAAACATGAAATGTTAAGTTATCTGAAAATATAAGTAAGCATATTCAGTATTGAGGACAAGTACAAGACTGCTAGGCTCTTGAAGTTACAAGTATCACGATTTTAATCGGAAGGTCTAGGAGACTGGAGGCAGAGAAATTGAAAATAAATTACCATCTCCAACAGGGTGCTGCAATTTTGTTAGTGATTTGCTTCATTTTCACATCTGGCTTATTGCCTCTTTCCCCAAATCAGGCAAAGGTATAACATACTTCGCTCTCATTTATTAAATGTCTGCTATGTATCAGTCATGTCTTTGAGTTCTACTTAGGTCCTCATAACAAAAAACTCCAGAATGGGTATTATCCTTCCCAGTTTACATCCAGGGGAATGAAGCTCAGAGAGATCATGTAACTTATCCAGGGTCACACAACAGGCCTAAGTCTGTCTCTTTCTAGAACTCTGCACTTCCCCTTGCAGCCATTATAAACTGTCCACGGTCCTGTGGTGAATGATGCAGTTCTTAACGTGGGGCAGGATAACTTAAGGCTTCCTTTAATTTTCCCTTCTTTTCCGTCCACAAAGTCAGCCACAACCTAAGACATGGCCACCCCTCTGCTTGACCCTTGGGGACTGGATGTTGCCATGCAGAATAAAGGTGCTGACACCACCTACATTGTCGGTCTATAAAACACTACACAGGTTGGAGCTTGGGTCCTGGGCAGTCTGGATGGCCTACGTGGTGGACTATGGGTGCATAGAACCAAGACCTCCCACTGTGAAAAGGAACAGGAATG
>NW_006777107.1:1293394-1340115 GCF_000442215.2 Lipotes vexillifer
GTCTCTGTTTTCACAACTCCTGAGCTCTCTTTTGTGAGAGAGAAAGGGAAGCACCAGATGACAGAGAGCCAGGAGTCCTAAGAGAGGGCCTTTTGGAGAGTCTCTTGTCTTTTCAGAAGATGAGAAATAAAGACCAAAACTTGCAGAAAGTCCCAGAAGTCTGCCCTCATAATTCTTTCTATCAATACTTTCCTCCCTGAAACAGTATTATTTATTTTTTTCTTTCTCTTTTTCTCTCCTCGCCTTTCTTCTCCTCTCCTCTCCTCTTCTTTTCTGTTTTTTACCTTGTGGTAAATTGGTAAAAGTATTTTGGGAAAGAAAACAGGAAAAAAATCTTTCATTTTTATACAACATAGTACAGCATTATTTCCCAACTATCTTATCCATTTCATTGGTTAATCTAAATGGTTTGGCACTAATACAAATGGATTAACCCATCTTGTGAAATAATGCACTAAAAAAAGTGTTTCCTTCATCGATCAACTTTTCTTTATGAATAGCCCTTTACAAATGTGTATGTGTGTTTGTGTAATTACTGCAATTCTAGGTTTTACCATTAACTTGATGAGGGCTTTGGCGCTTAACCCTTGTGTAGCAGTTTCTTCAGCTATAAAAACAGTTCCAAAGTCTGATGAAAATGATTTAAAAAAATTAAATATCAACTAAAATTTTACTGAAGCCAGTAAGTTTGGAGCAAATATAGCAAACAATTTACTAATTGTATTATATATAAGGGGACATTATATTAGAAAGAAAGTACTCCAGTGTGTGGTTCTTATTAACTACTACCTTGTTCAAATATGATAAAATTCTTTTTTCTATTCCAATGACTGACTGATTTAA
Source organism: Lipotes vexillifer (assembly GCF_000442215.2). NCBI lineage: Eukaryota > Metazoa > Chordata > Mammalia > Artiodactyla > Lipotidae > Lipotes > Lipotes vexillifer. Next base: position 1,294,238 of record NW_006777107.1, read on the forward strand.
TGACTCAGGGATAATATATTTAGTGAATCCAAAAGTAACTTTGGTGATTTAGAAAAGGCTACAATATTTAACAGTTTAAGCGGGAATATCTAGGTTTTAGTGACATTGAAAAATGATAGAATGTTTGAAAGGTTTAATTAGAATCACTGTAACTATTACACATAACTAATGTATTCTGATGTATAACAAAGATGGTTCCAACACTTTTGCATTGGCCAGATTTTTACCTTTTGTTTAACAACCTCAGAGTCTAAGCATAATTACTGTTAATGTATGTACGTGGAAGGAAAGGCACTAACTCTGGATTAACCTTGGTTTGCCAACAAAGAATTAAAAAAATGAGAGCCCAGACAAATGGTGGCCAGTCAGAGGTCATGTTCAGAAAGTCAGTGGTGATGCAAACTGCTTCAGACTTGCAGTTTTTTGGTCTATTATAAACATTCATGCCTTTACTTACTTTGAAAAACAAAATCCAACCAAACTGCCCCAAAAGGCAACTGTCTAACCTCTAGACAGGACAGTCAGAACTAATAAAATCATCTGCAAACATTCTGCTTGCGTTGAAGGAACTTTCAAGGAGTGTGTAACCTGAATTAGAAAAGACATCTTTTAAAGTTTTCCCTGAAGTGTCTGGGCCATCTGTTTTGGCCCAAGCTCCCCATGTTAGAGCTGTTATCAAGTACTGTCGGCTCTCCCATTGCTACTGTTAACAAATGGATTTGTCACCCCAAAGTTAAGAAAAACCAGATGTTTCCTTTGTTGTTCTATATTCCGATGGCAGGTCAAGAGGCTGTTTAAACAGCACCAGTGAAATTGAGATTTAGAAATTGAGATCTTATTAATCTGGTCAGTGAGGTCATATGATTTAGGGCTGTTTCAAGATTTAGACTGAATTTCAATATTTGGCCATCCACATATACTGGATTACTTCCAAATTAATTAGTTCTTTATAAATATAAACCTATATTTTATGGGAATCATAATTTATATGCAAGCAGTTATAAATATGGAATAAAATATTTAAACATGTCAGGTTTTGTAATCCATCAACTAAATTTCTAACCAAATGTTTATTGAGCCCCTGCCATGTGCCAGGGAAGTGTTAGTGTCTGGGGCTACAAAGATGAATGAGATGTCGTCCTTAACACTGAGGGGCTCATAGTCTAGCACAGAAAACCGGCATGTAAATTAGCAGATCTGATACAATGTGGCAAGTGCTAAATACTGTTAGGAGAGTGTTATGGACTAACTGTGGGGATCAGGGGGAGGTGAGGAAACATGGAAGACGCTGCAAGGGAGGCCACATTTGAGCCACAGGTGAAAGGATGAGCAGGAGTTTGCTAGGTGACTGTATTTACAGGGTGATAGAAGTGAGGAAGTGAATCCTTAGCAGAGGGAGCAGGCACACAGGCTTAAAATAATTATATATTCAGCATTCTGCAAGTAGTTCAGAATAGTTGGGAGCACAGTGTGTTTGGGACAAGGACAGGAATTGAGGCTAAATAAATAGGTGAGGATCAGAATATGAGGCATCTTATATACCACACCAAGAAAGAAAATCTGTATGGTAGGTGATAAGGAGCCACTAAAATATTTTAAGTAAAATAATTAGAATTTTACATTTTAGACAGGTCACTCTGGCTTAATGGAGGGTTTGGAGCAGGGTGAGTTGAAGGCAAGGTGGCAAGCGGGAAAACTATTTCTTTAATGCAGGGGAGCAATGATGTAAGTTTGATGTAAGGCAGAGACTCTTGGGTGCAGGACAGAGAGGAAAGTTTGATAGATGCCTTGGGTGTGGGACACACAGGACCACTTAGAAATAATAGAAACTGAGCAATATTCAGAAAGGTTGCTTTTTATTTGTTTATTTTTTGTTATTTAATGAAAATCTGGGACATGATGACACTTTCATTTTGGACTTGTTGAGTTTGAGTGTTTGTATGTCCCTGCACAATGAGTTGTTGGAGTTAAGTTAATGAGTTGTCTGGTAGTTAAGTCAGATTACCAATGTGCCAGATTTTTCTATTGTCTACTTGGTTATTCTGGGAACTACATTTCTCAGACTCTCCTTCTCCATGTAATTCCAGATTGGAGTTGGCCTAAAGGTAAAAACTGTGTGAGTTCTGGGACGCGGAAGAGAAGCAGCGGTCATTATATTCTGAAGGTTATCGTCGGACCCAGAGGTGCTGCTGGGTGCCAGTTTGTTCTTGCTCTTCCCGCCTTCCTGATGCTGGCCTTGCCCATCAAAAGTGACCTCAGGCGTCCACCGGGCGCTTGGCTGACAACTCAGAGAGGTAGGAGCTATGAAGGGCCAGCAACCTTCCATAGCCTTCGTGGTCTCATCCCAAGAGCAGGACGTACTGGCTCCCTGCAAGTTCTGACACATTCGTGACTTTTTTTCTGCTCCTTCAACTACAGTTTTTGGATCTTTATCTTCCCAGCTCTTCCCACAATCGTGTAAGTACTAATTCCTATTATAAATTCCTTCTTCCGTATCACTCATAGTGGTTCTGCTTCCCAGACTGAATCTTTTTAAAGCTGCAACCAAAGTGTATTTTGAAACAGAACTCCTTGTAAAAAGCACTACATTTAATACCTGAAACTTTTATCGTTTGAAGTTGTTTTGATTTTGAGAGTTTGTTTTTTCCTGACTTCTCGATAGTGATCACTGGTGCAGAATGATGATCTTACTGTGTCTAAATAGGAGAAATTGTCAGGATAACTTAGAGGAATTTCAAGAAAATTCAGCATTTCGTTCTTTTGCTTTTAAAAGAAATCATCATCATTATTATTTGTATGTGAACATTTTAATACAATCTAGTGCTCTAGAACTGTCTGGGCCAAAGAGAGCCAGGCATGAAGATCTCAGGTGCCTTTGAGACAGGGAGGGAGGACCAAGGCAGACTGTGGCAGGAAAAGAGGTTTTCTTCCTGCTGGCAAGTGGAGCCATTCTTGGGGTGAAGTGTGTGGCATGTAGGTTCTTGTTGGAAGAACAGCTGTGGAACAGAGGTCCTGATGCTATTGGCTCAATGAGGATCCCATCATGAGCAGCTCAAGAATGGGAATGAGAGGAAGGGGCTGTCCAAAACTCTGGAATAAGCATTTGGGTTGCTCTTCTTAGACCACTCCTGCCTTGGGAAGAGGGTGGAGTTTAACTCCCAGGATGATAACGAAGAGGTATTGACTTTGTTGTCAGTTATGGGAAATGAGAATTGATCTAGAAAGGTGTGTGCCCTGGTGAGTACTTTTTTTTTTTTCCCCTGCTTTTTTTGCCTTTCTCCAAAGCCAGCAAAGAAGAACATGGGTGTCTTCTATTGCAAGAAGAGACTGCCGAAGGAGGCAGTGTCAACAGCCTTGTCAGCAAAGGCAGTGGTGTTGGCATTATTTATTCCTCTGCTGGGAATGGCCTTCCTTCTTTTATTTGCACAGCAAACTTTGACTCATCCTTCAAGGTCCAAACCTAATGTTGGAAGGCTTCCTTGATTGGCCCTCTCCCACTCAACCTTGTCCCACACCCTGGGCAGGCTGACAGGTTGCTTCATCTGTTTTCCAGGGGCACTTCATACTCCTAGTTTAGCATATCTCACACTGTATTACAACTCATCTTTTTTGTTGACAGCATAACCACATGATATATTAATTTATGTGATTTTTTTCTATCTTCTCCTTTATGGATCAGAAAGCAGTAACACAAAGAAAATGAGAAAAGCTGTCAGTGGGGCCAGGGGGAGGTAGGAGGTTTTACATCTCTTAGACTGCTGTACATTCAGAAGGGGCTGCCTTGCTGCAAATACAACATAACCTGGCTTTGCATTTGCTTGGTTAGGCAAGACACCAGAAATAACACACTTTTAATCCATTTGCCTAAACTCCTTGGTATCTCTGTATTTACAAAGTTTTAAAAATGCATAAACAATTCTGGAAATTGGACTATGTCCTCTGCATGCTATTCTGCAGGCATGGCAGGCATTGGAGCCTGTGCTCTGGGGGCAGAACCTTCATATGCAACCTGCTTTATGGGTCTCGTGACCCTTGACTCATGCCTTTCCCTTCTCTTGGGAAACGAATAGGATTTGTTAATTAATAATCTTTCCCTTCTCTTGGGAAACAAATGGGATTAGCAAATGGTGCCAATGTTGATTATTCTTAAGGAAGTCACACTGAGATGGGTGTCTCCTCCCCAAAGGACGTACTGCACAAAGGGGGAGTCATGCAATATGTGCAAATTCTTGGACAATTTTTGTCCAGATAACATGCTTGCTAGCTGTTTTCTATCAGATACTCGCAAGATATCCACTACTTAGTGCTGAGGAGGCAAAAATGTTGGGAATTGGATGTGTCCATTAAACTTATCACAAATGAGGTAGAGTGTGTGACTAGAGGGTACAGTCTCGTGGACCTGGGGAAGGAGAGTTGTGCCTGGATGTCACCCAGGACTCAGAGTACACCTGTCCCTTTGATGTACTTGTGATCATGCCCATGACCCCTGGCTGTGGGGTGGGGAGAAGCCCTCTTGCCACCCGAAGGCTAAGTGAGCCATGACTGCTAGGGTTCCTGTACTGCTCAGGCAGGCAAGACTCCATCAATCTGTGTTTGTCTCTTGGGGTCCTGAAATTACTTTCTCATTATAATGAAAAGAAGTGAAATGAAACCTGACCTAGGAAGGATCCCTAATTTTGGCAATATTCAAAAACATGTAGTGAGGGCTTGGCTTTTGAAGGACGGCACAATCCTTCTGAAAAGGTGCTAACACACAATTGCTGAAAAGTCTTTCATGGTTATATGATTCAAGTCCCATGGGGCTTGTCTGGGACTTGGTCACTGGGGTGAAGTAACTTAAGTCCTCATGAGGAATTGGGCACAGCATAAGGTGCTGCAGGTCAGATAGCTCAAATAAAAGATTTACTTATTTACCTGTGATGGCCATGGTAATGTAGCCAGAGTATCTGAATTAAGGTTGAAAGGGGAAAGACAAAGGTAAAAATTAAGAAGCAGTTCTTTGTGTCAGGACTAAGGGATGAAGCAAGGCCACATCCTAGGCACGAGCCAAGAGGGCAGCAGTGGGATGACTGGCATTTCCATTACCTCTCACCTGTTTCCTAGGTCCTCTGTTTTCTTCTTTCTTGGTTTACTCTTTCATTTTTGGTGCAACACTTCCTCCTGTACCCTCCTGAAAAAGGGTGCATGTGATTGGTGCATGTGGTATGGTGGCATGTGATTGGTAACCCCAGATTGGTGGTTACCAGAGGGACAGAGGGTTGAGGGGTAGGTGAAAAGGGTGAAGCAAGTCAATTATATGGTGATGTATGGTAACTAGACCTTTGGTGGTGATCACTTTATAGTGTATATAGATGTTGAGTTATAATGTGCTCTTGAAACTTATGTTAATACCAATTTTACCTCAATTAAAAAAAATACAGGGGGAAAAAGAGGATGCATGTGACGAGAATTTTTTGAGACCTTGCAAGTCTAGATATGTTTTTATTTTATCCTATTGCTTGATTGATAGCTTGCCTGGATATAGAAGTCTAAGTTGAAAGACAAGTGTCCATTATCTTCTAGCTTCATTCTTGTTCTTGAAAGTTTGATAATATTTTACCTGATTTTTTTCTCCTCCTATTCATTTTCTCTGCTCTCTCTTCTGGGACTCCAGAATTGAGATGTTAAACCTGTGGGATTTATCATATAATTTTTTTCATATGTATACAAAATATATATGTATATATGAAATAGATACCATGCCCCGCATCTTGGCATCTTTGAGGATTAACAAAGAGGTCAGTGTGGACAAAGAAAAGTGAGTGAGGAAAACAGTCTCAAACATATTTATCTTAATTATTTTAAATAAGTCGAGGTCTTAATTTAGTAAATGATCTTTGACAAGAGAAGTAGAAAGAAAAAAAATTTTTTGGTAAATATATTAAGTTTTCTCTCTTGTACCGAATATTATCTGTTTCATCTTTAACTCCGAAAATTTGCTAGGGTAACTTGTTGGGTCACTTTGGATGAATCACAACCTGTGGGTTTATCATTTCCCAGATAAAACAAGCAATTGGGTATGTGTAATCTTCTATATCACATTTGGCTTTAAAAGCTGAGCTTGCATTGGGTTATCTCAATATTTATTAATAATTCTACTAAAAGAAGGGGCACAGAGAGGAAGTTAAACTTAAGTTGTTTAATACTGGTGCTCATTCAGCATCTCAGGAGAAGGGTTGGTTACAAGAGACTCACACCTCTAAGGTTCATTTTTATTTTTTTAATTTATTTTATTTATTTATTTATTTATTTAACATCTTTATTGGAGTATAATTGCTTTACAATGGTGTGTTAGGTTCTGCTTTATAACAAAGTGAATCAGTTATACATATACATATGTTCCCATATCTCTTCCCTCTTGCGTCTCCCTCCCTCCCACCCTCCCTATCCCACCCCTCTAGGTGGTCACAAAGCACCAAGCTGATCTCCCTGTGCTATGCTGCTGCTTCCCACTAGCTATCTATTTTATGTTTGGTAGTGTATATATGTCCATGCCACTCTCTCACTTTGTCACATTTTTAGATTCTAAAGTTCTTCTATATTCATTACATTCAAAGAGAAAAAGATCACAGATGCTACTCAGCCAATGTAGTTCTCATTTGAAGAATATAAATGAGGTTTTAATTTAGCTATGATCATTTTAAGTGCACAATTAATAAAACATTTGGAGCATTTAATGTACAATTATATGGCATAGCTCACTATCACAAGCATTGAATGAGTACTCTTTGTAATAAAGAGTGTATGGAAGAAGTTCTTAAAATCAAATCCAGTCTCAGGAGTTTGTACCCACACTTTTTTTTCTGGCTGCGCCATGAGACATGTGGGATCTTAGTTCCCTGGCCAGGGATCTAACTCTTGCCCCCTGAACTGGAAGCATGGAGTCTTAACCACCGGACCACCAGGAAAGTCCCTGTACCAAACACTTTTAATGTACATATTGCAAGCTGAAAAGAAGAACAGTATTTACTCTGACCTCTCTTTCCAAATTTATATTCTGTTACTTGGCTCTCTGCATTCTACTTTATACTACTCAGTATGTTTTAGACTTTCATATGTCCTGGCTTTGTTTTTGTTACCTGGAATCCTTCCATCACTACTGTCCACCCTAAGACTCCAAGCACCAATATCTTACCCATCCATCAAGGCCCATGTAAAGTATTTTCTTGCTTAAGCAACCTTTCCTGATTCTTCCAAGAAACTCAATTTTTTTCTCCTTTAAAGTTCATAGCACATTTTTTTTTTTTTTTTTTTTTTGCGGTACGTGGGCCTCTCACTGTTGTGGCCTCTCCCATTGCAGAGCATAGGCTCCGGATGCGCAGGCTCAGCGGCCATGGCTCACGGGCCCAGCCGCTCCGCGGCATGTGGGATCTTCCCGGACCGGGGCAGGCACGAACCCATGTCCCCTGCATCGGCAGGCGGACTCTCAACCACTGCGCCACCAGGGAAGCCCCTAAAGTTCATAGCACATTGATTGTACTTTTCTAACGATACTTATTTTATTCTCCCTGGAAATATACCTCCTTATCTTCCTTTTTCATTGTAAGCTTCTTGAGTGCAGAACCCATGTCTTGCTCTTCTCCATATCTTCTACTGTACTCAATAGAAGACTCTCAATAACTGTTGTTAAAATGAATTTCATATTACTCATATGTAGACAAAAGTCTATAGTTTTATTAAAAAACAAACCAACAAAAACTTTCTAATGTGTATTAGAAAACATGTATATGTATCCTTAAAAAGTGTTATATCCCTGGATAAAGCTATTTCCCATTCTATCATAAATTACTATCATCTTTTCTATTCCATCTTTATTATTAGCAGAGACTTTCCGTGTTTATCAGGTTTTGATGACAAGAATTCTTTTCCTTGGGTAAGTTATTAAAGTTAAATTTGATATTCCTTTGGAAAAGTACCCCCCACACCCCTGCAACCAAATAAAATAACCCATAAGTTTAAACTATTAGCTTTGACATGGCTTTCGTTAGTTAGCTGGCTTAAAACTCTAATGTTTTGAGCACGTCAGTCCACAGGAAAGGGTGAGCCAGGTGGAATGGAATCCCAGTTCCCTCTAGCCTAGCCAGGATAAATGTCCTAGGAGAAATTTTCCAAAAATTTGTTTTAAGTTTCTTGTGATTTGGAAAATGAGCAGCTTCAAAAGATCTTTCAGGATATTGTCCTATATCTAAACTTTGGATTGCCTTTATTCTAAGGGTTTAAAAAAATCTATTTAAGGAGCATTTTGGAAAGATCACTGATGAAAGTCTGAGCTAAAAGCCATTGGTTCATATATCATTAGTCTTCATGCTGTTTGTCATCAGTAAATCTTGTACTGGATACTTGTCCAGTCCTAGAAAAATAAATAACACTCTTGCCTTTATTTCTATATTTTAACTTCCATTAAAGTGAGGCTTAGACCTCATTTTTTTTCAGACATAGATCAGATTATAAGAAGTAAGTGTAATGTTAAAGCTTTTATTTAGTGACTGAACTAACCTTATCTTCCTCTTTAAAGGACCACGGTTGTATCTCCTTATGTATTTGGAAAATTCCTTCAAACATACAAAATGCATATAATTAATTTCTCCAATGAATAACAGTTTTGGGATTTTAAGTATCGTCAAGATGTTTCATGTCATACTGAGAAGTTAGCTCTTTGGGTAGTGTATTCACAGTATTTTACCATATTTTTATTATTTATTCATCACTATAACTCTAAGATAGGTTGAGGAAGTACACATAACATATATTCATATATAATTTGGTTATTTTATTCAGAGAAATCTGATATGTGCTCTCCTTTCCTGACACGTGAAATGAATAACTTTTTTTAACAGCTGTTCTTTTCAAATTTAATCTAGAAACAAATGGCATCAAGCTTGGTGCTAAAAGTCTATCTGATGAGAATCTTTCCAATTTTATTTTTATATTTAGATTTATAGATAGAAAATTAGATATCAGTCATTTAAATTGAAGGAGCATTTTCAAAATAAAGTGTTTCTTTTTGTGTTTGTTTTAGTAATGTGACTTTGCTTGAATTGAATATAGGGTAATAATCACTTGCCAGCCTAGAAGTAGCTAAATACTCAATTTTCAGATTAACATTAAGTTTATAGTACTGCCCATTTGATGTCATTATGAGGCTAAAACCACGTAAGTTCCATATTGGTTGATCGTAATGTTCATCTGGCTTCCTGCCATGTAAATGGATGTATTAATTCTCAGTTCTCAAGAGTGTTGTGAAGTTCAGTTAATTAATGTTTATAAAAGCTTCTTGAGATTGTCTGCTGAAAGATATTATGTGCATTAAAATTATATAAAAAGCAAACATGTAGAGCACTCTAGAAACTGTTGCTTACAGATGTAGAGAACAAATGTATGGACACCAAAGGGGGAAAGTGGCAGGGGGCAGGTGGAGGTGGTGGTGGTGGGATGAATTGGGAGATTGGGATTGATATATGTACACTAATATATATAAAATAGGTAACTAATAAGAACTTGCTGTATAAAAAATAAAATTTAAATGATAAACAAATAAAATAGAAACTGTTACTTAGCCAAGATGAAAGTGCCCTGAATATCTATTAGCCATGTCTGAATCAATGACTTCTGGTTTCTTTATTATAGTATTTCATGACTGGTACATAAAGATGACTTAAAGATGCATCATCTCATTTCATAATTAAGAATTCTTTATGAAATTTTGGTCAGAGAGGTTTAGGTAAAGCATTTGTCTGGAGTTCATTCAGGCAGAAAATTCAAATCACTGATCTCATATATAGTAAAATGTTAGCCGGAAGATTCATTCTTGCTCCCAAGTGAGTGCTCCTGTGGTAAGCATACTAGTTGTTCCCCAACATGTAATCTCCATTTCTCTCTCATAACAATAGAATACCGAATTTTTTTTCTGGGCACGTGGACATCCCGAATGAAGTCTACATATTGTCCACCTTTCTTATAGCTGGATGTGGCCTGTAATAACTAAGTTCCAGCCAATAGAAAGTGAGCAGAATTGATCTGTGAAACTGTAGGTTGCATCCTGAAAGGGAGGCCATGCCCTTCTTTCATCCTATTGCTTGGAATGTAGATGTGGTGACAAGCCACCTTGGACATGGGGGTGAGAAAAATAGCCTAAAGATGGAGGAATAACAAGACAAAAGGAACTTGGGTCCCTGAGCAACTTGCAGAAGAGAGCTGCCAAAGCAGCCGTATAATGCCTATTTGTGAACGTGTTTAAGACATTATTAGTTTGAGTCTTGGTTATAAACCACCCATTATGTCCTAACTTATGCCTCTCTTTACAGAAAGCAAGAGGACAAAAAAGTGATTCAGTTTTCAGATCTCACACCAAATTGCCCACTCATGGATCAGGTCTCATTGAAAAATCAACTGTAATTTTTATTTGCGTGCTGGGTACATTAAAAAGTTTTAATTTGGGGGTGTGACTCCTCATCCTGAAATGGATAAAGAAAAATGTCTTTAGTTGTGCCTCCAAACAGGCTAGGGAGCTCTACTTTGAAATGACTTCATCCTCTGAAAGCCCTGAACATTATACACGTGGTAAAACTGAAAGAAAATATTTAAACTAAAATCATACAATTCTGATACATTAGACAGATAAACCATCCTGACTGACCATTGCACTCTATCCTGCTCTGTCTCATTCTTTTGTTTATCAGCTGGGTGGTTTAGTGGCAGTAACTGATTCCTCTAAATGGTAAAACCCAACAGAGCTAGCTGTACATTGTTAGAAAAAAAAGGTGATCTTTATTCTAAATTCCTTCAGAGTTCAAAAGTTATTCAGAGTTCAGGAAGGTGATACTATTGTATCAAATGCTTTTCAGGTATAGTTTTCATTTGCTTCTTAAATACTTTTTGCTTTCATGTGAATGAGGAATATATATACCCTTCTGGATTTTTTTTACCAAATATTTGTGTCACTGGCTCTGTGCATATAGCATGATAAACTACAAAGTCAAATACTAGTAATAAATACAGTTTGGCTTATTGTACTAAATAAAGATAGGCGGCATGTTCATGATATTTATAATCACAATATTTGACTACTAAAAATTCATTTATATTTACATTTCATTAAGGCATCATTAATTTCTTTCACTGAATGTAACCTATTGCTGTGTAACAAACCACCCAAAACTAAATGGCTTAAAAACGTAACAGTTATTTTGCTCACAAATCTGAAATTTGGGCAGTGTTCAGAGGGGACAGCTCATTTCTGCTCCATGAAGCATCAGTTAGGACAGCTCAACTGAAGGTAAAGGATCTACTTATAAAATGGCTCCACTGAAATGCCTGGCAAGTTGGTGCCAGCTCTGAGCTGGAGGTCAGCAGGGCTATACACTAGTGGCCTTGATTCATTTCTCTGTTGGCCTCTCCACAGTGCTGTTTGAACTTCCTCCCAACATGGTGACTAATTTCCAAGAGTACGTATTTGAAAAGACAGGAAGAGGAAGATACCAGCCTCTTAAGGCTTGGGCCTGAAAACTGGCACAGCAGTGTTTCTGCCATGTTCTATTGGTTAAGCAGTCACAGAGTCACTCAGATTCAAGAAAAGTGGCACAAACCTCATGAATTTGAACTGGCGATTGTCAAAAAAAATTGTGAACATCTTTGATCTACTCTAGTATTAAACATTTTAAATTAATAATGAAGACACAACAACAGAAAGAAAAATAATTAAGATAACAAGCAGTTGCATTCCCTCTTCCTATAAAAAAGTGACAAAACATTGTGAAAAGAAGTAATAGAATGGATTGGTGAGTGTTCAGAAACGTTTGGAATCTTGTATTCTAGTGATTCTAATCTTTTTGAGCACATGATATCCAGAGAATAGCAGAAATTTTAGTGACGATATGTGTCAGACACAGATGGTTGCCTACCCTGTGCCTACTCTCTCCTTCCTTACTAAGAGAAAGTAGACCTTACAGTCTACTCTAGATTTCTTTAAACATGATGTAAGTAATCTTATATGTGGTTAGGCCACAGCAATTGAGTTTCTGTTGCATAAAGTCAAATCCAGTTTCTAGTGGAATTATTAATTTTAAAAAGTCAGCAGTAATTATAATATAATGACCGCTAGTGAATAATCGTATACCACAGGATCTGTAAAAGCATTCACAGACTTGCCTCTGTTCACTGTGTTTCTTTATGAATGGAGCTGTTACTGCTTTGGCTGCCTTCTTGCTTATACTTATGAGGGAAATTTTTGGCATGTTTAATAAGCGTGGGCTCTTTGTGCCAGCATTACTTTATGACATGCTTCTTACTTCTTATTTGCAGCATATTTAATCCTCCTTTATTATGGGCAGCATAGTCTACTCAGCAGAACATTCCATCTAATAGTAATATACTTGGTTATAGCAAAAATAAATTTGATGAAGTGCTTGCAGTATGTCAACGATGGAACCATTGTTATAACTGATGAGGTACAATTTTGGCTAAGTTTGAAGATATTTTATACTACATTAATTTTAAGAGCTATACCCAAAGAGTAGAGTAGTATCAATAGATGAACATATATTCGAAGTATTTGACTACTAGAAATTCATTTATATTTACATTTGGATATGGATTTGGCTGCTTAAACAGAGACCAAATAACAGTGGCTTAAACACGATAGTTAATTTTTCTCTCATGTAAAAGTCTGAGAGGTAGGTGGTCAGGGGAGGGAGGATAGGCAGCTCTAGTTCACCAGGAAATTCAGGTTCTTTCTATGTCATTGCTAAGCCATCTCTAGGCTAGAGTGTTGTCATTATCCACATGGTGAAAGATGGCTCACTACCACCATGTCCATATTGTAGACTTCAGGAATGGGAGAAGTTAGATGCGATGCGCAAGTAGCCTCCCTAAAGAATCTGATCTAGAAATTGTCCACATCCTTTCCAGTTACATCTTACTGGCCATTTTTTAACAAGCTGCAACCAGCTGAATGGTCTGTTAGAAATGGCTCTAGGTGGGACCCCATGTGTCCAGCTAAAATGAGGAAGTCCTACAACTTAAAAGAAGAGGGGAAATGGATGCTGGATGACAGTTACCTGCCACTTTTACAATGACTATGTCATCTGCATTCAGAGGAGGGATGGTCTATCATGCTGGCACTGTTAGGCTTTTGGCTTTTATAAGGAGATGTTAAAGTGAACACTTGTAGATCTGGTATTGAAATCTAGTGAACCTGCCCTCAATCAGCATTGTTTTTTGCTCTTCAGTTCTCATTAATACCAGTTAGCTTACAATTGCCTGATTTCCTTTTATTCTTGGCTTCTGGATTCCTCACATTCTGTCACTGTTTGCCCCACTGCCATCTTGACTGAAACTTAACACTCTTTGCTTTCAATGTGTATTGAAATACCCAAAGCAATTATGAGTTTAGCAGCTTTACTGAGGACTGGGGGTGGTGGTAGGTGACGAGGGATCACTTGTTCACAGAACCTTTTACCTGTTCAGTAGCTTTTGCTCTCCCTCATTTCCTTTCCCACCTCAGCTCTGAGGTGAGTTCACCCACTCATTTCCAAGTTGTCCTAAAGACCTCCAAATTCCTTTTCCTCTATTAGACAGAACTATTTTCCTATTCCTCTGAGGCCTTCACAGCCCACACTGAACCCTTCTACCCCAACCGTTATTCTCAGCAAAAGTTGTTTTCTCCTTTAAAGGAGTTATAGTGCCATTTGTTGAAATAATAAGTCTCCCTACCTCATTATAAAGTGAAGCCAACTTCTGGATTTGCAGTAAAAATGTTGCTGAGGGCATTGTCCATTGCATCATGCAATTTCCCCTCTATAAAGCGCCACATCAGAAAGTTCTTTTAGATTTCAGTGCCAGAAAAAACTCTGCTTCTCCTAAAGCATGCTTCTTCCTTTCTGATAACAAGAGCTATATAACTTATCATGCTTTCTGAACCATACAACTCCAAGCCACATTTGCAGCTCTATCATTGCAATTATGTTAAGCATAGGATTAGCATATTTGTATTTCCCTCATTTGCTTGGGCCATTATATGTCTATTATATTGGTCTTCCTTTTCTTATAAGCCATTTCAAATCCTTTAAAAAATAAAGATAAAAAATAAGTTGGTTGTTAATAACTAAATAAGCAGCTTAAAGGTCATTTAAGGCAATAGTGTGCAGTATTTTTGACATGCCCCCCCCCAACTACTTAAGGCAAAAGGGTCTGTGGACCACTTACCTTCCTCACTTCTGTTTTCTGAGGGAAAAATAACTCAGTGAACATGCTCCCTTCAGATTAAGAATGAAAAATTTAACATTGGCTAACACATGTGGTAGTCTGTACCAGACACTTCTGTACTGTTTTAGATCCCTTTTTTTTTTTTTTTTTTTTTTTCTTGCGTTATGCGGGCCTCTCACTGTTGTGGCCTCTCCCATTTGCGGAGCACAGGCTCCGGATGCGCAGGCTCAGTGGCCATGGCTCACGGGCCCAGCCGCTCCGCGGCATGTGGGATCTTCCCGAAACGGGGCACGAACCCGCGTCTCCTGCATCGGCAGGCGGACTCTCAAGCACTGCGCCACCAGGGAAGCCCTGTTTTAGATCCCTTTGACGTCAGTTGTCTCCAAGAGTCTTTGGTCTCTCATTCCACTCACTCCATTTTGGTAAGGGTTTCAGCTGATTTCAAGAGAGTACAACTCTCCTTAAAACACCTCTCCTTATGCCTTCCCATGCACTACTTGTCTTCTTCTCTGGGGCTTCCTTGCTGATGGTGAGGAAGAAGACACTATGGGGTCTGCTTGGTGCCCACATATGGGTGACCTAGAAATGAGGGGGAGCTAACACCCTGTAGTTAGTTCTGGGCCACTCACTAGGCAAGAATTCCAGACCATCCAAAGCTGGCCAAGAATGAGTGAATCTAGAATGGATGGTGGAGGGGGGAAGATAAGATGATGAATACCAATTATGGCCTTATGAGACCAGCAATAGATGTAGGAACTGATTTTTCCTATTAGTGAAAATTTCACTAATTTTCTTGCCATAAGTCTCCTGCTTTGCTGAACTGCACTCTGTAATAAAGTAGTTGCACGTATGCTTTAACTTCTGTCTCTGCTTTCCAAGGAAACTGGCTAAGACTATGGTCTTTGGAAATTGGTCCTTGGTCCTATATACAAATGAAAACCTATAGAGGTGCGTATCATTCCCCTGTAAGAGACTAAGGAAAGATTTTTGTCCTTTCTTGGCTCATGAGGAGAATCCTCATTGCTCACTCACCAGTGGACCATACACCATTCTCTGTGAACCACTGACCCATAGGATTTTATCAAGGATTGTCCCATAGAGCTTTCGAAGTTCTAGAGTTGGAATTCTTTGGACAATTTGTATAACTTAATTTTCTAACAACTTTGGTTGATGAATTGTATTTGAAAAGTATTGCTGAAATAACTAAAATTCTCAATAGAAATTCCAAGAAGGAAGGCAGCTCTGGGGCAGCATTATTATTATTGTTTTTGTTGAGGACAAATTATCACATTGGAGCTGGGAATGACCATAGATTGGTAAGGCAGGGTTGGAAGTCTGGATTGGGTTAGTTAAGACAACATTATGAGTGAAGTTTATGGGAATGATCAGAATTAAGAAATCATAGAAACTTGGGTGAGACTATAACAGATGCTCTGACATGAGATCAGTAGTCAAGGTCCAGGAAGCAGTCCAGGATTAGAATTCAGGAATAAACAAAGCCACAGGCTGAGGTGATGCACCTGATAAAAGTCAGGGTAGCAATAAAGGCATCCCATTAGGACACTTGGAAATTGAGACAAGATCTTTAGACAGGCCAACCTTTTATAGAGTCTTTCTAGAGTTCCAGAGAATTAGTGACCCAGGGTCTGAGGCTTGAAATCTTATGAAGTACAGCAATTCCCTACACCAGGAATTGTGAGCATTTTAAAGAAAAAGAGTTTCTTTACCTTCTGGAAAAATTTCAGTGACTTAGAGTAGATCCTGTCAAAGGGAGGGCAATGCAGAGTATGCACAGACCATGCTTTGTCTTAGCCTTCCTTTCATCTTTTCTGGAGTCCTTGGCTTTTTATTTCCGGCTTGTTCTTTGAGGTGCAGACACCTTTCTGGGGACACAACATGGTAATTGCTCAGCATTTAGTTCTGACATGAACTAATTTAAGGTAAGACTGATAATGATTTGCTTTCTTCTTGATTTATATTAGAAACTGTCCTCCATCTGCTCCTGGCGACTCCTACTAATAGGAAGTAACTTGCCAGAATAAATGGGAAGCATGCTACTGTTTTAGAAGACAGACTGATCATCTATAGTATGAATTATTATTTCTTGTTAGAAGCAAAAAGCATGGACATCCATAGATTCTAAGGGAGAGAAGAACTTTCCTTGTATATTCTTATCTTGTCTCCTTTAATTGTAAGCATTGCTAATTATTCTACCCATGTGACAGATGAGGAAAGTGATGCTCTGAGAGCTATACACGTTGTAGAGTTAGTAAGTACAGATTTGACACCAGGTCTGTCAGTCTCCAAAGCCTGAGCTGTGTCACTATGTCAAAGGCCCTCTGATTATTTTTATAAGTTGTCTATGCACAAATGACAAGAGAATCTTTAAGGAGTTTTCTTTTTGAAAAACTCACTCTTTCATCACCACTCCAAAATTAATGTGCATTTGATTTGGAAGTTCAGAAAACACTGAAAAATTTAAGTGAGGCAATATCAGTGAAATTGTTTAAAATTATTTAGTACTTTCTATTCAAATATTGATCATATTTAGACAAGAAAAAGGGCAAAGCCCCTTAAAAACTAATTTGGTTTTAACAGAAAGTCACGTTGTAAAGTGTAAGGTCTAGCTAAAGAAAAGTCTTTTTATATAGTGGGAGCATTCATTAGAATAGGAAAAATAATGAGGATATATATGTTCAGTTTAAGGGAAGAATCATGAAGTCTTGGTTAACAGAGGCCTGAAACGTCTGAGGGACCCTACCACTGCAGCAAGCAACTTAAACTCTTGGAAATTTAATCACAAACAAGCCCTATGTATTATTCATAGAAGCTACCACAATAAACTGACCTCTAGGGTTTTATCAGCAAATCCAATCCTATGTTGGTATTAGAAATGTCCCAGTTAAAACCAAACCATATCTAGATACCTTTTGTAGCATTCTTTCTGATCCATAAGTATCAGCGGTCTGCAAATATAGTTTGGTCTATTCTACAGTAAGAATGAGTTATATCAGATGCTTTCTAATCCAGAGAGACTGAACATGAAAATGAAGTTAGGGATATTATAACAGATGCCTCATTCTTTACCTGTATTAAGAGAATATTTTCTTTTCCATATCTTTAAGAGTAACATAGGCCCCTATTTTTAACATAGAGCTCATTTCATGGTTCAGTTATATCATGTAGCAAATCATATCATCACCTACCTTAAAGTGTATATAGAAATATTTAATATTACACAGATCAGCTGTAAGAAATAGATGGTTTATATTTACTACTGAAAGTCTTTTGGTTCTAATCATGGAAATTTTTTCCCCAGAAAATGTTGCTAAACATTTTGTGGTATAACTTTTTAAAAATAATCCAATAGAAAACATGGCATAGCATACATAAGGGGCTTCTTTATTAGAAAGTTATTTAGGGAGTTTTCTTTAAAAAAAATTCCCAGAAGGGAGACAACTGAAATGACCTGAAGAACACATGAATAAGCAAATGTTTTTAAGGAATCCTAGGGAAAAAAGCTAACGGATAGGTTATTCAAGTGTGTTAATTATTCTGTAGTGAAGATTTCTTTTTGAAAAATGATAACATTCAAGAAGAATATTAGGATTTACTTATATTCTTTTTTCTTTTTTACAATTTCCAAAGATTTTTCTATAATACTTATCCTGATGTAGGTCAAAATATTCTTAAAAAGTCAACTTCGAATGGCATTATTGATTTTTTTTTTTAACCATGTCAAAAACCAGTATTTTCTGCAGGTTTTCACAGGGTGAATGAAATCTATAATCTAATTTAAAAACATCTATAGGAAACAATTTCAGGAAATTTAAAAAATTCATTAAATGATACTGTTCCTTAGTATAAATGTTGTACAAAAATGCCTCAATTGATGAAAATATTTGGGTAATATGCTATTTTGTTTAATTACTTTTTAATTTTTAATTTAAGATGAAGTGTTTCACTTTTAATTCTTACTGAAAATCTTTTAGAAATGTATTCACAATCTTTACTGTCATGGGAAGTACAAAAAGTGTATTAATCTCCTTGGCCACTGTGAATTTCCAGTGTCTGATATTGATCTTTCTGAATGTCAGTAATCATTGTCTGGTCAGAGATTGGGATGAATATATATATAATTTCAGCACATAACCAGGGAATTTATTATTTGAATAAATCTGTCATATAAACTTCCTTTCTTAAGATGTACTTCTTTTTCCTTTTCGTCAAAATAGAGTTCTAGTAATGGTTTGGGACTGGAATTGTTTAATCAGGGGCTTAAAACCCCTGATAGTTGATGGATAGATAGATAGATAGATGTTTGTTCAAATAAGATTTTACTGTATTCTTGATGGGATTTTGGTGAGTACAGGGCTAGACTGCAGAGGCCTAGTCCATACACTGGCAGTGATTCACTCAACAGGGTGTAACTCACAGTTGGGGAATGGATAGGAGGAAATGACCTGGATGTAGGGATGGGCCTTGAGTGAGGGTAGTCTGTTTAGCATCCAAGCACTGTTGTAAACTCTGGCTTTACTTTGGACATAGGAGTTCAAATATGGTGGGATTGCTACCACTAGGAAAGTTAACCAGGTGGACAGTGGTTGATTGGTTCTGAAAGACTTTTTTATAGTGATGCTTGTGAGTGGAAGATACAACATGGGGAAGGAAAGCTAGGAGACATTAGGGCCCATACATATGAGCTGGATTTAGAAAAGGGTCCCAGTGCTAAAGGGGGACTGGGAAAGTAAATAGGATCACCAGATGTGACTATACAGTAGAAAATCAAGGATCACCAGATGTAACTATAAGTAGTGAAAGGAGATGACAGTGAACATCTTTTCCTCTTGCTCCTAGTTATGGAAATACTGGAAAAAATGTACCTTTTAAATGTAAACCAAGCTTGAAAGAAAGAAAATAAAAATCCCTGGTGCCAGAAATGAGGAAGGAACATAAAGTCAGATTTGCTAGGAGAAGAATAAAGCCATAGAGGCTCACAGGGATTTCCCAACCAGACAGATTTGAAAGTTGGGACTAGAGTCCAGTTCAGAGATGGGGGCCCAGTGAGACAGACACTGGGTCAGTCTCCTGCATCAATGGGAGTCTTAAAGGGCTACTCCTTGTATGAAATGGACTACAGAAACTCCACCCTCTGGGACATGCCTGAGATGGGTTGGGTAAAAAATTCTGCAAGGAATTGGAAACTTAAGTCGGCACAAACAGGTGTGAGTCCTGAATCTATAATACTCTCAGGGTGCAGGAATTCCGAATAGGGAAATTAACATCAGTATTGGCACTAGAACTCATGAACCTCCCAGATCTTTGGAAGAAACAGGAGTGGAACAGCTCTTAAAGGATCATCCTACAAAGCAGAGCACATGGGAATTAAAAAAAGTATTAGAAAACAAAACGCCATGAGGGAGAGAGAACAGCTGCAATAACCAGGAGAATTTGCACTCCAAGAACTAGAGATTATAGAATGATCTGAAACATAATAGGCACACTAAAAAAGCTAAAAGAAATAAAAAAAGAAAGAATAAAAAACAAAGTACTATAGAAAAATAAAAGGCATGGGTATAAAACACACATAATAAGTGAAATGAAAACTCAAATGTTAAGCAGCAGATTAGGCCCAGCCAAAGAGAGGGTAAGTGATTTAGGAGCTATTCTGAAAAAATCAATTAGAATATAGCACAGGAAGATAAAGAGATATAAAAAAAATGATGAAGAGAGATGGGGGAGGCCCCGCATAGGGATTTCAGAAGCATAATATTGAGATAATAAGAATGAAGTTGTATGATTGAAAATTTTCTAGACCTCAAGCAAGACAGGAGTCCTCAGTTTGATAGAATACTAACATCTGAATGAGATAAATGAAAAAAAATCCAAATCTAGTCTCCTCAAGAACAAACAAACTCTTAGAAGCTATCAGGGAGAAATAGAAAAAAAAAAAACAAACTTAAAAGAAATGACATTTAGACTGAAAGCAGTTTTCTCACTGAAAACCTAGATTCAAGAAACAATGAAATGCATTTTTAAATGTTGAAGTAAAAAAGGGGTGGAGTGTATTTCTTTACTGCTTGATTCTGAGCTCAGCTGTGCAACTTGCTGTAGCCAGTAGAATAAAGTGAAAACGACAGTGTACCAATTTCAAACCTAGGCCTCAGTTGTGATTTTTTTCTGCGGTAATGCTATCACCCTGGAGAAGAACATGCCTGAGCCACCCACTGGTCCCAGGAAGAGGATGAGATACATGAAGAGCCAGAGCCATGCCAAACTGACCATGGAGGAGATAAGCTGACCCACAGATTCATGAAGATAAATCACTGCTTTTTACGTTCTTGAGTTTTGGGATGGATTATTGTGTTATTGTCCTATTACTGATGTAACAAATTAACACAAACCTAGTGGCTTAAAACAATACAGATTTATTCTCTTACAGTTTTGGATGTCCAAAGTGTGTCATATAGGGCTAAAACCAAAGGGTTGGCAGGGTTGCTTTTTCTGGATGCTCTAGGGGGGAATTTGTTTCCTTGACTTTCTAGCTTCTGGAGGCAGACTGCATTCCTTGGCTCATCCTTTCTTGTGTCACTCCACTCTTGTTCTGTTGTCATATCTACTTCTGTTGTCAAATCTCTTTCTACCTTCCTCTTATAGGAGTACTTGTGATCACATTTAGAGTGCACCTGAGCAATCCAGGACAATCTTCCTATCTCAAGAACCTTAACTTACATCTGCAAAGTCCCTTTTTCCATAAAAGGTAACATTCACAGGTTCTGGGTATTAGGGTGTGGACACTTTGGGGTGTAGGCATGATTTAGCAGACCACAGTTGTTATATAGGGTTTTATTTTAATTTTTATTTATTTATTTCAGAGAATCAAAGTTTAAGAGACTTACTGGGCAGAGATCAATACTGAAAGAACAACTAAAGGATGTAGTTAATAGATAGCATTAGTATAGTGATTAAGCACAGGGATTTTTTAGACAGACTGCTTTGGTTCAAATACGAGTTTTGCCACTTTTTATACGTGCAAACTTAAGCAAGTTACTTACCTCCCTGTGACCCCTGTGACTCAGTTTCATCATGCGTAAAAATGGGAATAATGATGGTAGTACCTACCTCATGGGCTTCGTATGAGGATTAAATGAATTAATATTAGTAAAGTGCTTCAAACATTTATAAGGCTTTTCGTAAGTGCTATCTAAATGTTTGTTAAATAACAAAATAAAAAGGAAATAACCCAGAATAAGGGAGTGGGATAGATGAATCATTTCACTACCAACCTGGTAGCAAAATTTAAAATACCTGACATCAGCAAGTGCTGGAGATACTGTGGGGGAAATGGGAACTCTCAGATGTAGGAGTAGTTGTGTAAATTGATCTTACTTTCTAAAGCAATTTAGGGACATCTAATTGAATTGAAGTTAAGCCTATCCTACTAGGCAGCAATTTTGGTATCTACCCAAACAACCCCCTAACACATCTGCATGTGGAGACCCACGAGGACTGCCACAGAATTTTATAATAGTGTTTGTGACAGGGACCCTGTCTGAGATCAGGTTCCTCAGGAGCAGAGTCTGAGACAGCCCTGAAGATATATGCCATTTATTGTGGGTGTGCTCACTATGAGGGAGTGAGGAAAGCAGGGGCAGTGTGGAAAATGCCAGGCAGAATGTGGTCTTAGGTGAAAAAGTCTAGTTTTGGTCAGATCTATGAAGGGCTCTGGGACATAAATCATATCAAAGAGTACCTTCCTTGAGGTAAGGGGGTTGTTTTGTACCCCATGCCTGGTGTGTGTGTATGACGTGAGGTGTTGTCATCTCCAGGGCAAGGTAGCTCCTGTCAGCCAAGAGGGATTTCTGGATAAAGGGGTAGCTGTGAGCTGTCAGCAGTCAACCCTTAGAGTAAGCAGCTGGGGGTAAATGCACTGTCTGGAGGAAAAGGGTGGGACACTACAACTCCCCTAAAAAATGCAATTCAACAAAACCTAATGTTTATCAATAGGAGAATGAGTAAAAAATTAAGGCATACGCATGCAGTGGAAATCTATATAGAAGTTAAAATGAATGAATGAAATTTACATGTTTAAATTTACATGGTTAAATCTTGAAAGCACAATGTTGAATGAAAAAAGCAAGTTGAAAAATGGTACATATAAGTTGTATCATTCGTGTATATTAATAACACACAGAAGAATATTTATGTGTTGCTATGGTTGCACAATATGTAGTAAAGACATTAAACTGTGAATTCACACTGACTTTGTTAGGATAGTAGTCACCTTTCAGAATGGAAGAATAGGAATGGGATTAAGAGGGATACAGATGAGCCTTCAGCTATATCTGTAATGTTTCATTCAATATGACACAATGTTAATATTTTGTTAGGCCTTGAATTGGGTACTTTTAAAAAATATTGTTCTCTTCAATATTCTTTATATTTGAAATATTTTATGAAAAAGAAATAAGAGAAAACAATCAAAGGAAGAGGACCAGATCTGTGGGCTGTGCCAGTCTAGAAGGGGATTGGGAGGGTATAACTGAAGCCCTTTTATTCACATAACTCGGGCTCCTGGCACCCAGCTTATCCATCAAGGAGATTGTGGGTGCCCAGAAGCTATGTTTGGGCTTCTAATCATATCTTGGCTCTAGAAACACTGAATCAGGAACTAGAAAGGCCAAGACTTAAATGATCAATCAGTGTATCAACTTCAGGGAGCTGAACTGGAAAAAAAAGGGAAAAGCATAATAAGATAGCAGTGTAATGACAATATCTTGAATAGAAATGTTTAACAAGTACTTATTGAATCCTTAATATGTAGCAAACAATGTGCTAGGCTGGGGAATCAATGATGGATGACACTGCTGCCACCTTAAGGGAGATGAGGGTCAAGTGGGAATCTTATAAGAAAGGAAAGCCGGGATTCAGGAACATCTTTCCACTGGAGGCTAACAAATATATTTGTGGCAAGTGTCCTTTGTTTCTGAATTAAAAATCCCCAAATGATTTCTGTGTAACTTGAGTCCTCTGAGATGTTCTGTGAAAAAAGGGGCTTTAGAGTCAAACATTTGAGGAAATGCTCTATGCCATATTCCCTTCTTAAAGATTCACAAGGCAGTTAACACAGGAAAATTATCAAGGTGAGTTATGGAGAAGAAACCTGTAAAGAAACTTTGCATCTCCCCAAATTATTTGACACCAAAATGAATTTTTTGGAGGGGGAGGGTAATTCATATGACTCTAAAGGTAATGCCTATGACACTAAAGGACTCTTTAGTGTTTGGTAGAATTCACTTTGGTCCTATGTATTTACATTATTATTTTCCTAACTTCCTTGAAATGTTTCTAAAAGGTTTATTTTAAAAATTTAAACTTTCATTCCATTATTTCTATTTAAGTGTTTAAACTCCAATATTGTGCTTAGGTTTAGTATAGTTATTTTGTTTGATTTTGTAGAAAGAATTAAAGCCATGAAGTTTTTTCCAAGTTATTTTAGGTCTTCAAAATAACAGCAAGGCAGGGGCTTCCCTGGTGGCGCAGTGGTTGAGAGTCCGCCTGCCGACACAGGGGACGCAGATTCGTGCCCCGGTCTGGGAAGATCCCACATGCCGTGGAGCTGCTGAGCCCGTGAGCCCGTGAGCCCGTGAGCCCATGAGCCATGGCCGCTGAGCCTGTGCTCTGCAACGGGAGAGGCCACAACAGTGAGAGGCCCACGTACCGCAAAAAACAGAACAAAACAAAAAAACCCAGCAAGGCAGAGCATTTATGATAGGCATATAGACCATTGTACTTTCTGAAATTTGATTTTATTGTACCTCCTTAAATGTCTAGTATAACACTCAGGCTTTAGTCTTTTGAACAAACATATCAATAGCCTTAAATTGGACTACCATGCTGAAATATATCACTGTGTCACACCCATTTGCAGCTATCCACTTAATTGCATCCTATAAAATGAACCAGGAGGTATAAGTTTACAAACATAACATCTGAGGTGGTGGTAAGATTAGAGTTAAATAACATGTGTAGTTTAAATTATCAATATAAAGCCATGAAGGGCTGTAATTTTAATATACTGCTGACATGGGGCACTTGAGAATTAATGTGCATTCCCAATAAATATTTTCAGTATTAGTATTATATAATACAGCTTCAGTTTTATATATAATGCTCACATACACATATTTTTTTGCATCTTTTGCTGGAGCATGGGAATATTCAGCTTACATATTGTCTAAGTTTAAGGAAATAATAAAAACATTTCACTCCATAGGATAATTCTTGGCACAAAATGGTTGCTTCATGACTATTTTCTATGTGGTTAAACGTTTTTTCTTGTTTGATTAATCTAAACCCACTCCTCCCAGAAATTTCACTGAATTAATTAAATATGGGATATGAAACCAATTTTTGTTTAATGAAATGTACTGTTATTTTTACTTATTTTTATTTTTATTTATTTATTAATTTGCACAATTATCTGTTTTCAGTCTCTCAAGTTTCTCAAGTTAGTGAAAATTTTTCTTGTATGTGTGTGACCTTGGGTTTGCTACTTATGAGCTGGGTGACTTTGGACAAGTTTTTTAACCTTTCAGTGTTTCTGTTTCTTTGTCTTTAAAACAGGGATTGTTGTTGTGACTATTAAGTTAATGTAATACATGGAAAGTGTTTAGAATACATGAAAGTGTATGGCACATAGAAGTATACCATAGGTGTTAGCTGTTATTACTCTTATTCTGAGTGTACACTGGACTGTAAATTATTAGCAATACACCATTACTTCCACCAAAATCTACAGTCACAGTTGATCATGATCAGATGTATTAGCCTAACTCATATAAACAGTCTAGGGTAGATGTTATGCATAATTGCTTATTTGTTTATTCATTTTTGAAGGAAAATTTATATTAAGAAATTGGGTAGGTGTTTAAGTTTGGACAGGAAGGAAAGGCTATTGTTGGTTAGGGAACACAGATACTAAAAATTTTCCTACTTCTTGGTCTGCTTAAAGTCTGTACATTAGTTTCTAGTTAGTATCAAGAGTTCAAGAGCCCCATAGCTTACACCCGTACTTTCCTCATCTATCTCCTTTTATGTTTAGCCTTGTTTCTATCTCTCCTTAATAGCCAATCCCTGATTCTCTTCTATCCCCTGCTGGCAAATATACCGGTAGGCAGAATCAACAAGCACTGGGAGGCAGCTAGGGGTGGTGATATAGGTGAGGGCTGTGTAAATGGTATATTGTAGGCGAGAGTAGAGCTGGGAGAAATAGGTTGCCTTCTTTTCATCCTCCCATTTAAATCTCTGAACTTAGCAAAATGTTTCTTCATATATTTTATAGTCATCCTAAGTATACATAATTTTGTTTGTATGTTCAAGGCTATACTCTTAAAGAAAAGGCAGACAAGTTATACAGAAACTGCTCACTGAATTTTAAAAGAAATTAATAAAGTGAGACTATCACTTAAAAAAATAGAACAATGAGTAGAAATAGTGATAGCTATTTT
This sequence comes from Lipotes vexillifer, assembly GCF_000442215.2. Taxonomy (NCBI): domain Eukaryota; kingdom Metazoa; phylum Chordata; class Mammalia; order Artiodactyla; family Lipotidae; genus Lipotes; species Lipotes vexillifer. The sequence continues at coordinate 1,319,989 of NW_006777107.1, forward strand.
TAAAAAATATACTGTATTAGGAAATGAGTTGCAATGTACAAAAATATAAAAGGAACCATAAAAATATTTCTTAACATATAATAGGGAACATATTCCTTAACTACGTATAATAGGGAACATATTCCTTAACTAAGTGGAAAAGAAGAAAAACTACAATTGGATTCCTACAATAGTATGTATTTGGATATACTATGCATCAATTGTGTCATAAATATATATTAAGATATGCTAATATATTAACTTCAGGCCTTTGTTCAAGACACCATAAGAGTGTAGGACAGAGCTTGGGACAAGAGTTAAAAGGGGTGAAAAGATAAAATGTTCCAATCCTTATACTTTCTTTCCAACTTCCATTCTAAACATATTGAGACTAGCGTAAGGCAGGAATTATACATATTAGAAGTGGAAAGTCAAGCTAGGATTTGGAGGACTTGGCCCTAACCTGTAAAATAAAATGTATTAAGATATTTATGTTCTTTAGCATTTTAATAATAAACTAAGTAACTGTAGTGATATAAGTTACCAGTCTTGAGGACAGAGAATGGAGAGGTTACTGAATGTGTGTATGTGTATGTGTGCACACACACAATAATAGAGATATTTTGCAGCTAAGGGGAAAATATACATTAGCAAGAATATAAGTCATGGAGAAATCCACATGACAACAGTTTAAAAACTGTAATGCTGTCAGCACAAGCAATACTGACCTAGATTCTTATTTTATTCTTTATAACCAAGCAGCTGACATGGGTACAAAGTCCTATTCAAGGTCATTGGAAACTTTGAACGTGGATTGGCTCCAGGAGGACATTGGATAACATAATGATTGTCCTCCTGAGTGCCAGAAGTTTAGTAAGATTCAAAGCTGGTAAATATTTTTTTTTTTACAGAAACTCAACTCACTGTTTCTTACCATTGGGCTATTCCAAAATTTACATTTTAACAGATTAAAACAGTGACTACAAAAAAGACATAGTACAGAGGCCATAAGTATGAGCTTGCTCTTTAAAACCCTTGAGAAGCTAATTTCCATGTCCAAGATAAGGTTTCAAAGAGATTTCAACATGTTTTCTTAGGAGGACAAGATTTCAAAGAGGAAAATTAGCAAAGCAAGGTAACTGTGATACTGCCATCTGGAGTTTTCAATTAGCATTTCTGACTAATACTTTGGCAAAATTACTGACAAATATTTCTAGAGTTGAGAAATAATCTTGTGGCACTTTCTGTTCTTATTTTAAGGACACTAAGGCATCTAAAATAATACAGAGGGGTTTGCAAATGTCAGCTTTCTGGAGTGTTCTGTTTTTATTATCATATTTAGTTATCCCATATTGCTTGTATGTAAAACAACATAACAGTATTTAGAACCGGTAAGGGAAATTATTGGCCCAAAACTTTTAATTCAATGACTAAAGTTTGATTAACATATACAATTGTGTAAAAATAGACATATTAGACCAATGGATGATTTAAAACATATTATTATTGGATATTAATTTTTAAAAGTGAGTATTAGCAAAATGAAATGAGCTAAATGGGCAAAATGAAAAACCTTAGGAGCACAGATTGTAGAACTGGAAAGTGCCTTAGGGATCAACGTTTCCATTCGCCTCATTTTACAAGAGAGAAATCTGAGGACTAGGGAAATGAAGTGACTTTCCTGGGGTCACATCAAAAGTCAACAGCAGAGCTGTGATGGTACTCAGATCTCCTAACCTCCTGGCTATGCTCATTCACCGAGAGTGCTTCAAAGAATGTTTACAACATTTAGTCACAGTTTATCTTTTGGTTAATTCCACATTTACTCCTATTTTTGTGGCTGTAAAAATAGCCCAGAGTAATATGGTTTGCTCCAGTTCAAACAGATATTAAGAAAAAAGGTAAAGCTTTCAGTAGTCGTACTTCTCATGTGTAGTTCTTTATGTGTACATATACGTTTGTGTGTGTGCATATGTGAGTGTGTATGTGCAACCTCTTATTCACCATTCCCAAATTCAAAAAGCTCTGAAAATTAAAAGTTTTTTCATAAATTTGTGACAAACTTCATGGGTGGTGAAACCTGGTGTAAACTAATGTGAGATTACTTATAGACTTCATATATACCAGAGAGTGTGACTCCTCATGCATTTCATTTCAGAAATAGTCATATGTTTGATTATAGTGCACTGCCCCAGACTCTGGATATGATATATAACACAGCCTCCATATAATTTATTACATTTTCAAATCCTGAATATTTCTGAATTCTGGCCCCAATGGTTTTGGATAAGTGATGGAGGATCTTCAATTTATCTATAATGTATTTTCCTTATATTAGTTTAGTTTCCTTATATTTTCCTTATATTCCTTATCTATAATGTATTTTCCTTATATTATACAGTTTTGGCTTATAGTCAGGCAACTCAGAAATCCCTTTACATATATGATTCCTTTTGGTTCAAAGTATATGAACCAAAGAGAATTATATGAGATAATCAGAGTGCTGTCTATGTGGGAGTAGGATATAAAAATAAGGAGCTTAGTTTCACCAATATTATTTTGGTGAGGATGCCCAGGATAAATTCGGTGTTCAAGTGAGGCAACTGCCTCATCCTGGGTTTCTGATAAAATTATCTGTGTCTTTTTCCTTTTCCTCCACCTTTTTGTAACCTGTATTTTATGGTCTCTTTTTATATACGTTTCTTTATTCTAAGCTGCATCTAATGTTAGTGTATATGTGGGGAATGAATTAAAGATTTTCTACCCCAAGTCTCATAGTAACTCTGTGCTATCATCTACTCAGTAGTGAAATTGAAGACTAATCAGTCAAATTATGTCTACAAATTAGAGTTTAGAACATGTATGCTGAGTTTAAATGGATTAGAGTTTAAATGGATTTGACCATATCCGACATGATGTATTCTTCCTTTATATTAAACCCTTATATTTAACCAAAGTCTATATAAGCTCAGTGTCCCATTGAATCTGTACTCATACTGAACAACATTGACTGCAGAGTCCTTGGTACTGGATCTCATCCCAGTTGGAGTTCCAGCTTGACCAACAGCAGATGGAAAGGAAGGGGCAGTCATTAGGGCAAACTCACAACAGAGCCAGCCCTTTCCTTGTTTGCAGGAAACTTCACCAATTGAAAATTGTGACCTGTCAGATCACAAAAAACCTGTCAGGATAAACACACACACACACCAGGTGGATAAGAGTTGACAATATCTTAGATTTTTCCATGCCCTTATTCAAGATCCTAAAAGTAAATTTTATAGATAAAAGTCATGCTTTTGGTGAACATTGCTCCCATCATAATTTTGGACGTATTCATAGAGACGTAGATTCACTTTCTAGGCAGTCAACTTAAATGTAAGACATTTGCTGATTTCACTATATGCATATCTCAAAGAGGAGGGTATTCCCTCTTTTTGTGAATGGTCCCTATAATATGGTAGTTGCTTAGATTGTATTATTTAAAGGGACATGTGTGACATAATCCAACACTCTCTCTTTGTCCCTGGATCAAAAAGGAAGAGAATAGTAGGATCAAATGGAAAAATCCTGGACCAGGCAGGAATCAGGTCCCACCCAGATGCACCGTGACCTAGCTGTGTCACCAAGCCATCAGCCTCTATGGGCCCCAGATTCCTCTTCTATAAAATGAGAGGACTGTACCCTGTTTAGCTCTAAAGTGTTACGATTAGAGGTGAACATCAATAGGGTCATAGTCTCTTTTGGATCTTTACTGAGAGTAGCCCCCTCAGGTAGCAAGTTTCTTCCAAGTATGGGACAACTTTTCTTTGCCTGAGGAGAAATTTTTAAGCATGGAATTCTGAAATGGCTGGAGGGGAAGAGGTTTGCTGATAAGCCCAGTTCAAGAGTCCCTGAGTGCACGCATTTTAGTCTTGTGGCTACTGAATGACTCAGGGGAGGAACACGTCATAGCAGTCAAGCCTGTGACTCTGTTTGGTTAACCGACCTACTAGATGACTGGATTCTGTGTCTTGGAAGAGTTCGTGAAAGTGGCCATGCTGAGCCTGAGGGCTGGAGAGGAGCAGTCAGAGTGGGCACTCTGGGCAACTGCTTTGTGGCAGAGCCAGCTCTGTCTAAGAGAGGTGGGAGTGGGGAGCTGGTAAGTGAGGAATCATATAAAAGAGAAATTTATGAAAAAACAGGATAGTAAGCTTTGTATAAGGGATGGGTAGAAAAATCAACTGCAAACAATTATAAAAGAGAGTAAATCCCTTTAAGGAAGAACCCATTTTATAGATTTCTTCATATGTGATTGATATCCATTGGGTAATGGGTAGCAATGGACTGATTAATTTATTTCCTGAAATAATAATAAAGGGTTTACCAAGTACTATTGACAGCCACTCTGGAAAATGCTTTATATCCACTAGGTCTTCTAATCATCATTATAACCATATGAAGTAAGAACTATTGTTTTCATTATACAGATAAAAGAGACTGAGGTTTAGCGGACTCAAATAATGCCCAATGTCACACAGCTAATAAAATTGGGGGATCTGAGATTTGAACCTAGGTAATGTACTTCTGCTATACTGCCTTCCTCTTCCTTGTTTTCAGAGTATTAGAGGTAGGCTATGTACTCTATTCCTTTCTCCTCTCCTCTTCTCTTTTTCTCATTTTAATTCTCTCTTTCACTCTCACTTTCTTTCTCCTTCTCCTTGTTCCCTAATAGCATCATTATAAAGAGGGTTGACTGTGTTGTTGCAGGGTGGCAACTTCTCACATTTATTGGAAAGATAATTGTAGGAAGTCCTTTTTCCTGTACATTCTTAAAGATTATTTCCAGTTATTCCACTGGAAAATGTAAAATTGAGATGCCAAAAAAATTGCTGAAGTCAATTAATAGAAAGTTCATTTTCCATAAACTAACCTCCACCGCACCCTTTTCTTCATCATTACTATCCAAAAGATTTTAAGGGCTACAGGCCAAGGTTAGCTGTTATCACAATAATTAAAATATTGTTAACTCATGCTCCTCAGAAACAAAATTGAGATTTATGCTGTCACTTATATAAACAAGAAGATATGATGGGTTATTTTTTCTATTCATCAGAGGAGAAAGAGAATAAGAAAGCTATAAAGCCTTCTTCTTTTCCTCCAGTTGCAGAGGCCCTACTCTCTGTTGGCTTTCAAGATAAGGTAGTTCTACTTTGAGTTCCCAACTTGCATAGAGAGAGAATATCCTCCTGATATAAACCCTAGAAACTCCCTGGCTTCATAATTGTGTTTGGGTTAGTTCCAGGCATCACTGCTTGTGATGAAGGATGCTGTTCCCTCTCTAGAATCAGGCTGTAAAGCAGGGGCAGCTGAACCACTAGGCCAGACAGCTGGGGTCATAGCTAAAGAGATGAGATCCACAGCCACAATCTTGTCCGTGGCGATAGACTGCAGTGATACCTCTTGTAGGTTTCATTGCTGTTGGTACCAGTTCCGATCTTTCCCAGGGCATTGTGATTCTCCAACGTGCTGAGGGAAAATTCCCACCTTCCCCTGCTTTCTGCCCCCATCCCCAGCCCCTTCAGTTCATTCACAGAGCCACTTCTTTGGTCCACAAGCCTCATCCAGGAGGGCAGGGCTGGGCAGTCTGCCCTTAGTTCCATCATAAACCCATAACCATCATTCCCATCTGACTCCCATCAGCCAGCATATTGGACTGAGCTTTACTCTGCCTCCTAAGTAACTTTATTTTAGTTATCTGTTGCCTTTTCCTGTCTTTGGGACTTGATTGAAACCATGTTGGTCTGTCACAGCCTATTTCAATAATTTTTAATCTTAGGGAAGGAGATTGAGCACTAAACATTTCTTCCCAGAGTGCCCTGCTCTTGAACCTTTATTCCTCTAGTATCCCTCTCAGTATCCCAACTTCTTTCACAGGGATGGAAAAAGCTTCTGGATCCCATATCGTGCACAGGCAGAAACCAAGACCCATACCTCATGAAAATCTCCCTATACGCCTTCCTTCACCAACACTTCTAAGCCAGGTTGGGTGTTGCTCTAGGTCAATGCAGGCCTCTTTTCCAGGCTTGTAGGCCCCCCTCTAGGCTGCATCCAGGTAAGTGGCCTACTTGCCACAGTGTTCCCATGTTATTTCATTCCTTTCTGGGCTTTGTTACAGCAAAGCCCTTTCTACCAAGATTTTAGGATAGAGAAGTTATGGTGTAGATTATGGATTAGTTCCCTTGGCCTCCAATTCCAACCTCCTTTTGTCTTGCCTTCTTGGGCTACGAGTGTTGGAAAACTATGTACTCAGTTTTCCTAGTTATCTGGTCAGAGGTGGCCGTGGGACACAGTTCTGGCAAAAAAGATGAAGCAGAAGCTGGAAGGATTTCCTTTCCTTAAAAAAAAACAAGGCCACAAGAGGAGTAGGTTTTTTACTTCTTCACCTTTAACCCTGTCTGGAATATGGGCATACTGAAGTTTCTTAAGATCATTAGAGAGAGAGAGAGAGAGAGAGAGAGAGAGGCAGACAGACAGCAGACAGGAAGGGAAGAAGAGAGAGAGAAGAGAAAAGAGAGAGAGAGAAGAGAAAAGAGAGAGAGAGAAAGCTACAGAATAAGGATGTGAAAGCAGAAAGATAAAAGGATTCTAGATACTTGATGACCTAGGCAGCTACATCAGCCCTCAGCTTCCCACTTCAAGGATTCTTGTTAGAAGAAAAATAAACTATTTAAACCACTGTAATGGGATTTCCTGATACATGCAGCCAAATGCTTTCCTGATCAATATAATGGGGATGTCAGGTCAAATGTGCATGCTTACTTGTTTCCATTCACTTTCTCCTTCATCTTTGCACACATCATAGGACTCTTAGCTCAGGGTTTTTCTTCTCTCCTCTGGTGATAGTTTGATTGTGCACCAAATTTCACTCTCTTCCTTTCCCAATGGGGGCAGAGTATACTTCCCTTAACTTTGGAATATTAGTAGACATGACATGAGCAGAAGCTTTAAATATGCTGTGCACTGTGGCTGGCCTCTTGCATTCTGCTGATCCACTATGAGAAGAACATGGCGTGGCTAGCTGCTGCCTCATTAGCCTGAGCCCTAGAATGAGTAGACATGAGCAAACTTGAATGGACATACAACCTGGAGCACAGCCCAGCTGGACCTCAGCCTGAAGTACAGTCACCCAGCTGAGCCCAGGCTAGATCAGCTGAACCATAGTCGCCTTCTAGGCATTAAGAAGATGAGAGTGAGTTCTTATAGTTGGAAGCCACTGAGACTTGAGGTGGTTTGTTATTCAGCACTAAGGTAGCCATAGCTAAGATGTCATGTAGGGAATACTTCCCTTAAGATATATCCTGAACTTTCTTCTTTTGGCTTAGTGAAACTAAAGGTATCAGTCAGTCAAACCAGTCTCTTGGTATGTAAGTAGGAATTTAAGTAATTTTTTAAAAGTTTCACTCTCTCAGCTATGCTTGGCTTTAATGTTCTGATCTTACTAAGAACTGAAAATGTTTATTTTGGGAGTCAGTATCTAAGCATTGATTCTTTATTCTCTTTTCATTTCTACTAAGTAGTTCTAATATACTACCAAGGCAAAAAGATGCCTTTGGCTAGTCAAGGAGAAGTTCAAGTAAAATGAAATGTAAATTGAAGAAGCACATTACAATTTTTATTGTTACTGGTTTTTGCTTTCTTCTGCTTTTTAACTCTTCTGTGGCACTAGTAGAAGTCTTTTAGTCAGCAAGCTACGGTGTGCAGGCCAAATCTGGCCATCTGATTGTGTACAACTATAAGGTAAAAATGGTTTTTACAAATGAATATTTGTAATTGATTTGACGATAGGGGACTCTAACTTTGAACCTCAATTCAATGAATTGTTATTCCCCCCAAAAGAATTTCATTTTTCTCATTAATAGATCTGTATTTGAAAAAAATGTACTTAATTATTATCACTATAATTTGAATTTTGCCAATAAAACATATGTGGAATGTGTTTTCTCTCTTATTGTATAAGTATCCACATATTATCCTTGATTTTGCTTCTTGTCTCACAAAGGCTAAAGTATTTACTACCTGGCCCTTTCCAGGAAAAGTTTGCTGACCCCTGTCCTAAGGTCTTAGGCTTTTAATTGCTATCCTAAGAGATATCTCTGTTCTGCATGTCCTAAAGAGACAAACTCTAAGGTGAGCAGAGGCTAACTCCCCTTCTCTTTCTGTCATTGACAAAGGACAGTCTTTGTTCCTAGAGAAATTTTAGAGAAAAATCAGTGCCAAACAGTTTTCATAAATTTTTGTGTGCTTTTTATTATTCTTATAAAAGCTTTCTTCTGGAAAACCTAAACAGGATTGCATAGATACTCATCGGGCTGATGCTCACACTGTTCTGCTAAGGAAGTTAATGTGTACCCAGCTAAATCATGTTTAGAAATAAACTCCAACTGCCGAGTCAGGCCTGGTTCAGATCACTTAAGTAGAAATAGTTGAAAGAGCACCTGAACTAACTTACACTTGGAATTAACCTCTTTTACTTGTATTTTTCATCATCACAACATATAACTTCAGGTAATCTCTTTTGTAGCTGTGATTCTTTTCCTAATCACTGTTCATACTTTATCACTCCAGTTAGTTGTAGTAATTACAAGGTGTGCTCTACTTTAATTTTTCCTTAATTACTCATATTTCCTTTTAGTACTCCAAACAGTGAAATGTGTTTTGTTTCCACTTTTCACATCATACATAGATCCATTTGAATGTACCTTGGCCTTTATTGTGATAAAAGTAAAAATTTTTTGTTTATCCTTTTAAAATTATTGTTACAGTTATTTCACAGTTGATATTATATAGGTTGGTTGTACTGATTTGGTGCGTGCATAATCATAGAATTTCTTCACATTCAAGTTTTTAAGTTTTTTACTGAATAAATATTTTTTAGAGCTGTGTTTATTTTCCTGTTGGGATCTTCAAAAATCACTTGTGATTTACATTTCATTTTTATTATTTCACTTTGTTAGCATCTGTTTGATAATAATCATAGTACTTCCTATAATAACATTTCAGTCATTCCAGATTTACCCACTACTCCAAAGCAGGCTGGGAAGTCTACCAACCATGCCAAGAAGTCTCTGTTAGAGGAGAGAGTTGGGGGTGAAGTTAATAAGCCTGCCCTGACATTTCCCAAGAGCTTCTCAAGGGTTCTGCGCTCTCAGTCTACAGAGACTGCAGTTTTGATCCAAAGGGAAAAATTGATTTAACTCCTGCATTTACATTTTTATGATGGTGTCTTTAAAGCCTGTTACCTTAATAATACCTCCCATATGCCCACTATTTTTCAGAGCCAGCACTCCATGCTTGTATTTTATAATCAAATTTTCTTTTTGATTCCTGTCATTTTTCATGGACTTCTGAAGTTTTCTGCATTAGGGAAAGCTTATGCATGTAAGGAGCTGAGCACAGAGCTTGACACCTACCTAGTGCTCAATAAATGGTAGCTGTTGTTATAATTTGATTTTATTTGGCTTACAATCCCTATGCATTTTTACAAAAATTCATTGAGATTATTTTTACAGTGAAATTCAAAAGTCTGTAGTTGGTAAAGTTCTGTATTTCTCAAGACCTCTAACTGGGGAATGCACTAATATCACTCTAAGCATGAAAGAGAATTGTTCTGATCACTGTTAAATAAATCCTTGCACAGATTTATTCTTGCCTGGATCTGTTCTATAATAAAAATAGGTTATTTTCAAAAAGCTGCTTGTTTAGAATACCAATTTCTTGGGCCCAGTGGGTAGCTGAAGTGTTACTGTGTATTTACACATTGTGGGTAAGAATTAATTTTAGGGGATCTCTGTGGTGTTGCTGAAGACTACATAGAAAGGCCCAGAAGGAGGTTCATGCTTTTTCTGGATGAGAGAAACTTTTCCCAAATATTTACCTACTTTTGTGAAGTTAGCACTGGAATCCCAGGAATCCTGGATCTCAATTTACTTCTGTAATCACAAGTTCACATGTCCTTTCATCAATGCCCTGGACTGTAATTACAACTTTAAAAAATCACACAAATTAAATTGCAATTGAAAAAAATATCCTAATTAATGAAAATATTCTGCTAATGAAACTACAAAGTCAATTAATAAATTAGTCTCAAGGAGTGTAAGGAGTTCAGTGATATTATTAACTTTTTTTTTCCCCTTTGTGGTATCAAAACAGCTCAGCAGATCAAACCCAAAGAATACTTGTTAATTCATCTATTTTGGTAAGTAGTTGACGCTCCTCCTTGTCTTTTTTTTGTTGTTGTTGAAGTGTAATTGGTTTGCAATATTATATTAGTTTCAGGTGTAAGTGTAGTAGTTCAATATTTTTATAGATTATACTCCATTTAAAGTTATTACAAAATAATGGCCATATTTCCCTGTTCTGTACAATATATTCTTGTAGCTTATTTATTTTATACATAGTAGTTTGTATCTTTTGATCCCCTACCCCTATCTTGCCCCAACCCCCTTCCTTCTCTTCACTGGTAACCACTAGTTTGTTCTCTATATCTGTGAGTCTGTTTCTGTTTTGTTATATTCATTTTTTTGTTACATTTTTTAGAGTCCACATATACGTGATAACATAGAGTATTTGTCTTTCTCAGTTTGACTTATTTCGCTAAGCATAATACCCTCTAGGTCTATCTACATTGTTGCAAATGGTAGAATTTTATTCTTTTTTATGGCTGAATAATATTCCATTGTGTGTGTGTGTGTGTGTGTGTGTGTGTGTGTGTGTAGATCATGTAGTAGTTCTATTTTCAGTGTTTTGAGGACCCTTCATACTGTTTTTCATAGTACACCAATTTCCATTCCTGCCAACAGTGTTCTCTTTTCTCCACATCCTAGTCAACATTTCTTATTTATCGACTTTTTGATGATGATAGCAATTTTGACTGGTGTGAGGTGATATCTCATTGTGGTTTTGATTTGAATTTCTTTGATGATTTGCAATGTTGAGTATCTTTTCATGTGCCTGTTGGCCATCTTACAAGTGAGGTATGGTTAGGTTTGAGTCCAGAGGATACCTAGCATGCAGCCCAGTCGTCTTCAGCAAGATCATTTTCAGCAAGATTAGTCTTGTCTTAGTCCACAAGAAAGCAATTTATTTAGCAATCAGAATAATTTACATGAAGATAAAAAAAATAACAAATGGCCATAAACATCACCAGGAAAGCTTTATTGGAAACTCCCTTGGGGATAAAATACTCACTAGCCCAGCAAGTAGTCCTCTAGTTACTAGCTGTTGCGAGAACAGCTAATACGTATATGGGTGGCTTGGCACCCACTTCTGCCACATTACTGAATGAAAATTAGCTCAAGTCCCATGAATTTCATGAATTTCTTAAACTATGTTGCATGTGAGAAACCAATTTTATCCACTGGGGCAAACACAGGTCATTGTTTATTCATTTAACAAGTATTTATTTGAAATTTGCTCTGTGTCAGGCACTGTGATAGAGGTTAGGAAGTTAGCAGTAAATAAGTCAGGTAAAAATCCTTGCCCTCATGAAGCTTACAATCTAATTGGCCAATACTGTAGTAAGTGCTGTGTTTGGGGAAGTTCAGATTATCATATGACCACATTTGTAATTTAAAAAGATGGACCTGCTCTGGCTGATGACTGGATCCAAGTGTTGGGTGGTTGAATTGCTGGCCAGGGGGCTCTTATGGGCATTGATTTTTCTCAGAATTTTGATTCCAAGAGTGGATGGAGACAGGACGTCCAAGATTTTGGTGAAAAAGGGAAAGTGACTGCAAGCTGGTAGATAATAGGAACCAGGATAGGTAGCAAAATGCCATGAGCCTCAAAGAAGTTAGAAGGTTCCCAAGGACACTGACCCCACCTACCAACTCAGCTTGAGAGGGTATAGGGAAAGCACTGTTCTCTCTGGCAGGCCAGGAGGTGGAAGGAATGTTTAGTGAGGAGGCTGGTGGACTTTGTTAACCACTGAAAGGAGTTCTAGGGGTAAATGAGGTTTAGGGGTACCCATGGAAGGTGTGGGAGGAGAAGAGCAGCAGAATGTCGGGTCAGTGGAGAGGAAGCAAAGAGTATTTTGGGGGTTGTGTCCTGGGGCAGACAAATGATTGGAGAAGCTTTTTTCTTGGATGGGGACTATGGTTTGCAGGAATGTGAGGCACAGGGACCCTCAGATCCCTCTGGAATCACTCTGGGGGAGGGTGTCAGTTGAATTGCACTTTTGAGGGACATCTGGTCTTACTTGGGAGACTTCCCACTTCTTTAAGCTGTCAACCAAGGTCTGGATGGATTGTGTAGGCATAGTGAGTGGTTAGCAGCCATGTTCATGTGGCCTCATGTGATAAGGAGCTTGGAAGCAGTAAGAGTCCTCCATGATAGTGTGCAGGGTGGGGATGAGAACTAGTAAATTTTGTCTAAATCTTGCTGATGTGGTAAAATTCAATCTGAAAAGATCACTATTGCTTATGCTTTTCTTATCGGTGCCTGTCTTCAAAAAGGGATTAGAAGAATCTAATAATTTTCTCCAAAATTATGATCTATTAAATAATTAAGGGTGTAGGGGAGAGTCTGCAAGCAAGCACGGGGGAGGAGGAAGAGATGGATAAAAGCTGTGAAGGGAAGGAGAATATTGGCAAAAGCAGCATAAAGCTAAGACAGAGCAGCAAGCAAATTGCAGGCTACCTGTATCAGTCATTCTCTGTGAAAAGGTACTCTATGTGAAGTCCAAATTGGTACAAAGCTGTGGAGGAAATGGAGGATTAGGGCAGATTTGTTTATTCCCAAAGCTTCCACACCCCTCCTAACGCTGCCTTTCAGGTTCACATACCACGTGTTGCAATTTCTTTAGAATGTCCCCAGAAGTGCTGTTGGCAAAAGTAGAGTCACTCAGGATTGGGTCAGTCTCTGTGCGCTGAGTTGAGTTTTTCATGTGTTTATCCTTTCTTCCCTAGGCTTTTGTGCAGGGGAAAAATACAGCATGATACTCAATTGCTAGTGCTAATATTAAGCATCTTGAAGTAGATGAAACTCTGCCCTCTCCCTCCTTTCCCCTTCCCTTCAACTCAGGAAATGGGTTGGCTGGGCAATGTTTTGCAACCTTCATCCAGAAGCCTTGGGTGTGACAGGCTACAGAGACGTAACTTGAGATGCTGGACAATTGCTTAAGGACTATGTTTACTTACCAGTGAACCCATACTTACTTTCTGGTCACAGTATTAATAGTAGTAATAATAATAATAGTGATAACTCTCTCTACATGCTTCATGTGGAAGGCACTGTTCTAAGCCTTGTGCATTTTAGCTACAATATAAGCTCTATGAAGACTGAGATTTTTGCCTCTTTGTTTCACTGTGAATGACACCTAGTTCATAGAAGGCAATCAATAAATATTTTTGAGTGCAATTATTTATTACATTATCACCACAATCATTTGAGGTAGATACTATTATTGTCTCCATTTTACAGAGAAAACTGAGGGACAGAGTGGTTAAGACTGCATAGCTAGAAAATAGCAGAGGCAGAAATGTGAAAGCTGTTTACATAATAATCACGAAAGAAAGTTGGGTTGTATGCAAAATGAAATGCACTTGGATAACCTCACTTTTGGATAACCAAGCATTCAACAAATTATATTGAATCCTTTACCATATTTTTGCCACATAAAGACTATTAACTTAAGTCTTTAGTTGCTGTTTTCTGAAGTAACTTACATTTTCCACACTACCATTTTGAATTGTGAGCTATTTTTCAGCCCTTAAGAATATACCTCATTTTGTTAATCCAGATGGCATTTCTTGAGACTGCCAAAATACACAAACAGCATAAAAATATTAACATTAAATTAAGATATTTTTAAGGGAAAAATACCTTCCCCCTTCTGAAATCTCAATAATTCAAATTCTGGGAGCCTAAGAATGCAAATCATCAGCAAGTTCACCTATTGGTCATCAGAAAGACATACTCTTTTAAAGTATCATATTCCATAACACACACCTGATTTCCAAAAGTGTGGAGAATGAGAAGTTCTATGCTTTTCCATATTTAGAAGTTTCCAAAGACTACATCATAGCAGATGTTATAAGTAGCATTGAAAAGATGAAGTAATTAAATGGCCCTTCTTTATAGCTGAAATTAAAGATGAGTTTAGTGTGTTCTTAGAAAGATGAAAGAATACCTGACAACTCAGTTCTGGTACCTCATGGAACAGTGCATCTTTCAGGGCACGCTTGTCATCAGATTTCTTTGAAGCAACACAAAACATTTTGTAAAATGATTTAAACAAACAGAAACATTCAAGAACAATCTTTGTTCTTAGCTCTAGGATACAGAGATGAGAGGTTTTGTGTCTGTCCTTCAAGTAACTCATATCTAGAGGGGACAGCAGAAAGGAAAAGTGAACAGAAACATAAAAAAACCCACATCATAATAAACACAGTGCAGGTACTATGGCTGCGAGAATGCACAGGGTATGCGGAAGCACCCTGAAGGACTGGCTGATTTAGTGGGGGAAATGCCTACAGGTTTCTTGGTGGAGATGTCACCTGAACTGAGTTTTGAAAGGCAAATCCAGGCATTTCTAAGATGGAACACTTAGTAAAAGTACAAGGTAAGAAGGAGGAAAGTGCTGGCAGGAAACTGCCATTACCTAGGTATTCTGGAGAAATCATCAAGAGCCACATTGGGAAGGACCTTGCCCAAATGCAGGAAGACTGAATTTTGTCCTAGGGATAATTGAGAAATAATGAAGGGTGATCAGCAGGGAAGGATAAGTTAGTTAAATTTGCATTTTTAGAAGGATAGTTTATTGAATATTTGATGGGATAATATGAGAGACTAGCTGATATTTTATTTTGTCCCTGCATTTTCCCCTTTCTCTACTGTTTGCCTGCCTCAACCTGCCAAATTCAGACTGCTGTTCCTGTCCTCATTGCCTTAGAGTTGTAGTGAGAAATAAAGTACCGAAAGTCTAAGAAATTCTGTCTCTGAAACCTAAACCTTTTGTTGAAAGTTTCAGAGGATTTGTGGAAAAGGTAAAAGGAGTTTAAGAGGATACAGCATATATTCAGGATGTCTTGGCCAGAAACATAAAGGGCTGAAGATTTTTTCTAAAAAGATTCTAACTCTCTGTGAGATACTAAGTTATGTTTTGTTCTCCATGTATTTCTTTCTCCTTTTCTATTTCTGGAAGGTGGCCAGGATTTTGTATTTCTTGTCCTTAGGGAGTTTTGGGTCTTAGCATCCTAAAGTAGGGCTTCCAGAAGAAATAAATCTTACTGGGATGACACCTCACCTTGTTAAGGGGGTGGGCGGAGTAGGGAGGCAAGCAGTCCACCAACCTGGGAAGGGATAGAGGTCTTTAGCGCCCATTTATACCTGTGCTCCTTTCTTTTATAATGATCTAGGAAGCTATACAGTTTAGGAGGGGAATAGGGTGGGGTGCCCTTAGAAAGTTGAACTCATGGTAATGGGTCTACCAGCTTCAGCAAAGATTCCTGTGCTTTGGGAGAACTAGCTGTGCCACCTGTCATCAAGGGATCATATTTTAATCTACATAAAACTCTTGGGATCCTCACACAGTCCTGGAGTGAAGGGTTGGGGAGATTAGGAGAAACTCAGTAACAACTACGATTAAGATTTTCTGCTCAGAGTTAGATTTAATCAGGTTTTAGGGAAAATAATTTGATATTTTATCTGCACTTAAATTGGGGTCAAAATTCACACCCACTGCACATTATAGAATGATTTCTCTGGTGTCAGAAGAAGTACTCAAAAACATCTAAACTGGAAGGAGGGGACTTGTGCCAAAAGGTAAACTAAGAATGACAGGGTTCTAAATGCAGACAGGGACTCTGGGACTGGCGAGAAGTCAAGATCTGAGAGAGGCTTAGGAGGTGGAATTGAGATGGGGAGGTGTGTTAATCAGGCTCCAGTCAGGAGACAGAAACTACACAATGATTTGAACAGGGAAAGTTTAATATAAAGAATTATTAACTTATAACAAGGGATTAACTACTAAGGGGTATAGAAAACTCTAAAGAATACAGGAATAGCAGATATAAGGAGCAGCCACTGCCCTTGGGGTTGAGGCAGAGCACCCGAGGAAGGAACAAATTTGGAAACACTTCCATTCCTCACGGCTGAGATTCAGGACTCAGGACTCAGAGGGGTTCTGTAGCCCACTGATGATGAAGAAGTCTGCTGCAGTACAGCAGCCTGAGAATGGCAAGCAGAAAAACATTTGCTCTGATAAAGCTTGCCATAAAGCTGGCTTCGGTGCTGGTGGAACTTCTTGGGAAGCTCTCGGGAGGAGTGTTGCTGGGGAGCCACTTCATGACTGACTTCGCTGGGACTTTGGTTATGGCACCAGTGGAAATCACTAGAAAACTGTCCACATTGAGGCTGCTGAAACTCTCTGGGGGTGAGCACCACTATGTGTCCCTCACACTCGACAGGTAGCAAAGGAGCAAAAAGAGAAAAGAAAACGAGCCAGGAAGAGAAACCCCTTCCTTCTGCAGTGTCCCTCCATTTCCCTCCACTGACAAAGGTTACCTTTGGGCCAGCTTGCAAAGAAGAAGTGTTCACAGGATCCAGCTTCAACATCACAAACAGGGAAATGAAGGATGGATTTAGAACTTGAAGGCAAGAGATTGGTGTCTGGCATGAGGCTGGGGGAACCTCTAAGACGACATATAGGTTTTTGGTTTGAGTGATTGAGTTTATGTTGAAGCTTTTCAGTAAGGAAGGAATAGGAGTTTGGGGGGAAGAATTGGATGGATTCAGGTCCAATTTTGTGTAACAGTAAGATTGCATGTTGAATGTAAAAGAAACACGACTGATCACTGAAACATGAGAATACCAATATTTTAGGGGAGCTTGTTGCATGCTGAGAGTATCATGAGAGGCTTGATTTCAAGGATGTATTTAAATTGGGCTTTGCAGGATAGGCAGAGTTTCAGGAGGCAGGGAATGGTACAAGTGAAGATACAGAGGTGGAGAGGTGCAGGATGGGCGGGGGGAGGTTGTGAAGTTTGACCTCTGTGTGATATGTCTAATGGCAAATATTGAGGGTACTACAGGAAAAGGAGGCAGAAAAAGAGGGATATTCATATGGCTGTTGACCATTTAATGTATACTCAGTAGGCATTGGAAAGCCAATGAAAGTTAAATCAGGACTTGACCAGCACTGTGCTTAGTAAGATTGCTGGGGACAGATGCATGGAGGACTGATTGGATGAATGACAAAACGGAAAGAAATATACCATATCAGGAGGCTGCCAAAGTAGGCAAGGCACTACCCCAGCCCAGGAACCAAGAGCTTTAATTGGGGAGTAGCTGAGGAGGTGGCTCAGAGGAGAACTAAAGGGGTTCTGCAAAAGAAGTGGCAAGAAGTAGTATTGAGATGTTGGAATCTGGTCGAGGGGGATGCGGAAAAGACACAAGAGTTTACAGAGATTGGTTCGAGGAATGGAAATACTATTAGTCACCATAAGAAATGGAGAAGAAAAATATGGGTAGTTTGCGTTTGGAGGAGCTTTAGCTCTGGACAAATTGAGTAATTTTAGGAGATTAGAAAATTTTGGTTCTCATCTTTCTAGTCTTTAACATAGTAGTACAATCCATTGGGTGTTTATATGCTATCAACTGTGTGGAGGGCTTTGAGAATGGGCTGTCACCTAGTTCTCAGGACTACCTGTGATAATATTCTTTCTGTTTCACATGTAGGGATGTGGAGACTTAGAGAATCTGTTATGTGACAGATGTCCTACAGGACTAGGTTTCAAGGTCATGTTTCTCTGTCTCCACACCCAGGCTCTGAACTATTACATAAGACTCTACTTGTGCATATGTCTCCTTCCCTTAATCTACTAACTTAATTCCTGGTGACCAGGATACATGTCTTGCACTGCTTGATAGCTCTCAGACTGCTAAGGACAAATTGCTCAGTTTAAGTATTCAGTTAGTATCTGTTGAATGAATGAATGCTGAAGTCCACTTTATGGTCCCCAAAGGGCTTGAAGAAGTGTGAACTCCCATATTTACCAAATAAATATGTGCTTGGACTTAAGAAAAAACAGCTGGTTAACTCAGTTGATCTGAGCATGATACTAATGAGGCCAAGGTCATAGGTTTAATTCCCTTGTGGGCTAGTTCACTTTGCAGTATTTCCATGCTCTCAATCTTAGACTTTCTAGCAAATACGAGTACATACGCATGGTTCTAAGGGAACCATCAAAAGAAAGGAGAAAGAATGAATCAGTGCAAATCCATCACCACTTTTGGAAAAGCACCTTGAATAATATTACCTTTTTATGGCTGGTCACCAGTGTCATTTATGTTTACATATGAAGAATTGTTCATAATTATTATGTGCTCTGCTTGAATTTGTTATACTGAAGTCCAAATTAGTACATGTGCCTTAAATATAAGAGGATTTAATAATTTAAACAAAACACTGTTACAATTATTTGCCAAAGAATTTATAGCAGAAAGAAACCACTCTTGGGTCACTTAAAAATTAATTTGATTTATACGTAAGAACACCTTTACTAAGTTAAATGATATATTCCTGAATAGTTTCCTAGTCATTGTGATACAAGAAATTTGCTTTTGGAATAAAAGAGGAAAAAAAGAGAACTTTGGGGACTGATGTATTATGGTGGAAAGGTTATAATGGCTGTTCAGGGCAGATATTCCTTGAATATGCGACTTACTGTCTGTGTGATTTTGGTCAACTTACTTCGTCTCTCTGAGTCTCAATTTTTTGCCTGTCAGATAATCCAGTGGACCCTACATGGTTGTTCTGTTTGTATCTAATATGTCTGAAATGATATATGTAAAGCACGTTACATAAAGGTGATCTTAAAAAATATTGTTCCCTTTCCTCTTTATTTCTCAAAACTCCTCAGAGTTTCTCTGAATTGTAAGTGGTATGAATAATTATATTGTTGTAAATAAAATGGTAGCATTTAAAAAAATATGCATTATCATATTAGCATCAAGTGTATCTTTTAAGAATTTGATAAATTTTTTCGAGAAATTTTTGTTTTAGTTGGTTTATGTTCTCTGTGTGAAGTATTTGTTTTAGAAATAAGGAAGTACAACTTCCTGTAATGGTTTTGCCTTTTGTTTGGCAAAGGTGTATTTTATTTTTTTCTGAAGTAGTATAAATGGGATTGCAATTAAAATGGTAGATCCTTTGAGGAACAATAACTCTTCTCAAAAGGGACTGTGAAATACAGAAGTTTTCATGCCATTATCTGCTGAAGAATATCATCATCGTAACCCATGAACAGTGCAGAGTTTAGTTTATTCCCTATCTGTAAAGAACAGACTGAAGGATCAGGCATTATGTTTGCTGGGGTCAACTACCCTCTTTATAGCACCAGTATCGTTCTCCCCAAAAAACAGACAAAGGGGCATCTTTGTAAAATTAGATTGGTCTCAAACACGAAGGAAAACAGTGATTAGTGTAAGACTCAATTCTTCCTAAATAAGGTATTTGGAAACATTCATAGAAAGGAAGGAATCAGCCCACATCTACCTTTGGGTACCAGTCTCTCTAAGGTTTCTAATATGCTTCCATTCTGTTGCACAGAACACTCACTGTACTGAGCCCTTAGGCTCTAAGTGGTATCTATTAATCTCTGTTACTCATATTCTCGTTTTTCTGACTGATGTTGTACTTGTCTAAGGAAATTTACCAGAAGAAAGAATAAAAATGTAGTATGTGGTCGGGGGGAGGGATGGGGACAAATATATGAAATAGATGGAAGAATCAGAAAAAAAATCAAAGTGGAAGCATTAAGATGAAGAATTTATGGAGTACAATTTGTCATGAGTTGTATTGACCAATAAAGAAAATGAGAAGTTTGTGGATTAATATTTTAAACTCATAGCCTGAATTAGAATCCAGCAAATCAATGCCAGGAACCAGCAAATGTACTTAGCAATTAGCAGGAGGGGGAAAAAATGAGCTAGTTAATCAGCTTTGGAACCTACCATGGTTCAATTTTGCATTCTGATTAAACAGTTTCCATCTAGTTGTCATTTACTTTTAAAGTGCTGGTACGAGGAGTTTGCTGTAAATAGCAGTACTAATTGCACAAACTTGAGCCAAACACAGATACTGCACGCTGTGTGTATTTGTCTTTCGTC
>NW_006777107.1:1340141-1373116 GCF_000442215.2 Lipotes vexillifer
CGTGTAGTTCTGCCAACGGACCTGCTGCTGCTGCTCCTACCCTTTCCTTTCTTGGGCACAGCACACCCAAGAAACATTCTCTGGTGTGTACGTAGGTGTGAATGTGTGAGTGTGTGTGCATGTGCATGTGTGTATAGTATGTGTGCATGTACTCTTATAAGTGAATAATAGCATAGACATTGAAAACAATTTCCTTTCATTTATTTCTAGGTCTTCAACTCTTTTTTCCTAAATGTGAAAAACTATTGTGCTAGCCTAATGAGCCACTACATCCTGGTATTACTTTCATTCTTTTATAGATGGCTTTCGTTTCTCTTCAGTTTCATTATTTTCACTAAAAGGGTTAGCCATTGCATTGCTGTGCACTCCCACCTCTCTCAAGCTTCTGCTTGTCACTGAATCACTGAGTTATAACTGAGAGAACCCTTTATGCTAACTCGATGGAATTGCTGATAATTGGGGACTGGTATGTCAGTCTCAGGTTGGGGCAAGAGCGAAACCTGGGCTGAAACTGAAAAAGGCATAATCATCTAAATCTAACTGCATGCATACTTCCAGGAAATTCTTGGAATGTGAATTTGGTAAGTTATGAAAAGAATTGTAAAGAAATGGTTTACACACATCACGTACCAACTGGCAAGAGATGATGTAGCATTCTTTTCCTTTTTTAAATTGAGCTTACTAAAAGTATTTTCATAATGTGGACTAATTGCAGCCCACTGAAGATGAACAAACACATGGGTGAATTAACACCAAACCTTGTTTTGACTATTGACAAGGAAGGTGCCCCTTTTCCGGCTCCATCAGGGAAAAGGTTAAATTTACAAAACAAATGCATTAATTACCATTTATTTCAAAAGTACTTTATTTTATTATGGTGTGCAGCATTCATCACCTAGACAACCAGCTCCTTGGGAAGGCCATGCCAATAAAAGAAAGTCTAGATAAAGCTCAGAAGTCAATATTGAGAGTACGGCATCCAAATCAAATTAAAGAAACACTGCTGAGGTTGCCAAACATTTGACTTGTCTATTGTGTTGGTCTCAGACACCAGGGAACATGACATCGCAGAGATTTCTTTTTGATATACATATGTATCTGCCTTAAATGAACTGTCTGTGTAGTATTTACTGGGTCCCGAATTGAGTTCTCTCTGATTATTAATAAGTTCAAATCTTTGACACTACCGTCATCATTTAATTGTTTTGTTTCCCCTTAGTGTACCCTGGGATCATAGAGGAGACTCCTAACAAACACGTCTGGGCACAAAGGAAACACTGGGCTCATGAAGAATAGCTCTTGCTATTCTGCTCCCTGGTTGCCCTTCCTAAGCAGTCTGCACACCTGCAACCTCAGTTGGGAGAAAGGAACATAGCTTTTCCCAGTTCATTTGTTACTAACTGGCAGTGAAGCCGAAGCCTGGGCAGTGTGATAATCTAAGGCACATGTTTAGGCAAATGAAATATAGTCTTACACGATTTTCTTATTTAACTGGGATGGTTAGGTAATCCTTTTTCGTATTCCCGTCCTCACTCTAAATAAAGATTATCTGAGAGAATCACAAGTAGTGGGAAGGGAAATCAGGGCTGAAAATTTAATTCTCCCATCCAAACCTCACATATAATTTGTTTTTTTTTTTTTTAAAATATTTTATTTATGTATGTATGTATGTATGTATGTATGGCTGTGTTGGGTCTTCGTTTCTGTGCGAGGGCTTTCTCTAGTTGCAGCAAGCGGGGGCCACTCTTCATCGCGGTGCGCTGGCCTCTCACTATCGCGGCCTCTCTTGTTGCGGAGCACAGGCTCCAGACGCGCAGGCTCAGTAGTTGTGGCTCACGGGCTTAGCTGCTCCGCGGCATGTGGGATCTTCCCAGAGCAGGGCTCGAACCCGTGTCCCCTGCATTGGCAGGCAGATTCTCAACCACTGCGCCACCAGGGAAGGCCCCTCACATATAATTTGAACATGAGTCATTGAACATGGAAGGGATGGTGGCATCTGTTACGTCAGACACATCGTCATTTATCAGGGGTCTTCTGGCTTATGTTTTTAGTTGCATTCGAGATGCTATTATTTTGAAAAATTTAGAGCTGCCAATGAGAAGGGCAGGTTTTTTTGAAAAACAGTTATTTTGGGGAAGGCTGTGTTTTGTGACTCTGAAATCAGTAATTCAAAAATAAGAAAGTTTTTCCCCCTAGCCATTCCTATATGTGATCAATATGTGCAGTTTTATCAGGAATATCATGTCTTCACATGAAAGATCTCCACAAAGACAAACATTCAGGAGAGCATCTCGGTTTCTCTTCATTTTATAGAGCTAGTTTCATGTTGGTGTTCTTAAATGTCCAAGCCCAGACTGTGTATAATTGAATGAATTAATAACTCATACTTTTAAAAAGTCAAAGCACTTAATTTTACTCCTTTTTATTCTTTCTTTTAAAGATTATCAATAATATTTTCTAAATTACCTACTACATTTAAATAATCCTCATTTAACATCCTCATTCAGAAGCAGTTCTTTCATTGCTATCCATTAGCTTTTTATATATATCTTTTAGTCATCAAAACATATGATATACAGAAAGTAGTTAAAGTCTTTTCTCCATGCTCAGGTCCTACTGCCTCAGTAGTATTTTCCACAGAGCGACACCCACCCTCTGCTCATTTATCCATTAATTTCTCTGTCCTGTGGCTCTTTCCTTATTCTTCCTTTGTAAAATTATTTTGGCCATCTGCAGTTTTTCCTTACTTGACCAAGAAATCCAGAGTGATTTGGGTGGAGGGCACTGGATGGTCATGGAGTCTTACTAAATCTTTACCATGGTGGAGTGACCATTGCCCAGAGTCTTGTGGGATGAGAACTCTGGTTTCAGCTTCTAAAATTGACTTAGCAAACCTTACCCCCATGGAAAATGTCGCCAGAAACTGATGCTTATAAACTTGATTAAGTCAAACTGCAGTGAGATATGGAAGAACATGGGGTGCTGGATACTCTTTTCTTCCAGTCAATGTGTTCTCTCTTTAAGGCAAAGTGTGAGGAAGCCAAGCTACCATCAGCAGGTTGCATAGTGAGCCTGGGGCAGGAAAGTGAGATGCAGGTTTTGTAATTGATCTTCACAATGGGCATGTATATTCTTGGTCTGGGGAAAGCATGTGTTCATGGGCCAGTGTTCCTTCTTCCTATGGGTAGTGCTTGGAGCTTGGATGAGCACAGCCACTATATGTCTCTGTGGCTCTTTTTCATCTCTGCTTCATTAGCTGGTTCCCATCATAACATGTCCCACTTTATGCCCCCCTTACACCTTGTACATATCCCTACACCTTAACTGTTTCTTAGGAATGGTCTTTCAGTACAGTCATATCTTCACATATATGGGAATCGTTCTATCTTCTGAGTTATTAGAAGCAGATTCTATAAAGGGTAGCTAATTTAACTTATAGAAATCTCATTTGTGATCTTATTTCCATGATTTCCAAGAGAAATAATGATTGTCATAGGTTCCCCCTTCCCTTATTTGTGCTATCCCTCATGTGATGTTGTCATGTAGTCAGAGGAGCATAGATTTTGCAGTCACAAATTTTCAGAGACAAATTTCCTTTCTGCCTCAGGCTAACTGAGATCTCAGGTAAATTATTTATACTCCTGAGCTTCAGTTTTTTCATTAGTAAAATGGATTATAATAATAACTACCTTTTAATGACTTTAGCAATGTGGCTAATTTCCACGTTCTTCTGTCTAGTCCCTATCGTTCTTCTGAGGTCCAGGACTCTGTTACCAATTGCTTACTAGGAAACCCTACCTGGATGTCTTACTAGCAACACTAGATATCTCACTGGATGTCTTCAGAATATTATGAAGGTGAATCTTCTCTCTCTTCAACTTGCTTCTTTTTCTGTATAACAGGATGGTAATAGGTGCTGAGTGGGACTTATTTCAAAATTGTGATTAAAGTTCAAAGCTGGAAACAGAATATTCTAACTAGTCCTCATTCTAAATGCAAAGAGCATACTATTGTAGGAGTCAGGCACTTTCCCTCAGGGCTTGACGAATGGTTTCAGCTGAATCTGTTGTGTGCCCAGCCCTCTCCAACTCCCCAGCCTTTCACCTGCCTGCATCTCTCTCCAACCTCTTTCTCCATCTTTGTCCTAGAAGCAAAGGTATAGTGTAAAATTTGGTCTGGAGCCATAAAGTAAGGAGACTTCTGCCTCCACTGTCCCTCCTCGCCACCCTAAGACCAGAGGAGAAGCACAGGAGGTGAGGCGTGGGAGACGTGTGTGAAACAGACTACACCCCAACCTCCACCCCAAGCTTCTGGAGCTGCAGGTCTAAGAAAGGGGTATTCAAAAGAGAGCTCTAAATCCATCTGATATTGAGGTGTCTAAATTACCAGGACTGAATTTAAAGAAGTAGAATAGAAAGTGTTGGGGAAAAAAATCAGATTCCGAGTATTGGAGAGAATATGAAGCAGCAGTCTTTCTAATATCTTGCTAGAGGGAAGTGAATTGATAAACTGATTTGGAATTATCTCATGATGTTGAAGATATGCACACCCTATGACCCAATAATTCTATTCCTATATATTTATCCAAGATAAACTCATGAATATGTGCACCAGGACACAGGTACAAAAATGTTTGTAGCAGTACTGTTTGTAGTAGCAAAAACAAACAAAACTCTGCATTACAAAAATGTTTATGGCAAAAAAAGGGTAAATGAATGGCAGTTGTTCACACAAGAGAATATTATACAGCAGTGAAAATGAATTAATTATAGCTATATCCAAAAATGGTCATGAATAGTAATAATATAATGTTGAGTAAAAACAAAACAAAAAAATAGCCAGACCTAGAAGATTGTGTATAGCTTGATTACTTTGTTCTAAGCTAGCATTTGCAATACATTATTTTTTTAATCAGAGGAATGATAGATATAATTTGGGATAATAGTCACATCAGATAAGAGGAGGCAAGAGGTAGAATGGGGAGGTGAACATAGATGTAAGTTTTGTCACTTTTAATTCTCCAATTGGGTGGTTGATTTATGGGTATTGATTACATTATTAATAAATGCATAACAGGGACTTCCCTAGTGGCACAGTGGTTGGGAGTCTTCCTGCCAATGCAGGGGACATGGGTTTGGGCCCTGGTCCGGGAGGATCCCACGTGCTGCGGAGCAGCTGGGCCTGTGTGCCACAACTACTGAGCCTGTGCTCTAGAGCCTGTGCACCACAACTGCTGGGGCTGCTGTGCCTGGAGCCCGTGCTCTGTAGCAGGAGCGGCCACTGCAGTGTGGGGCCCGTGCACGTGGCGAGGAGTGGCCCCCACTCTCTGTAGCTGGAGAAAGCCCTGGCACAACAACGGGGACCCACCACAACCAGGAATGAATAAATACATTTATTTAAAAAATGCATAACAAATAAATAGAGGGCCATGAATTATGATAGTATTTAATGAAACAAGTATTATGCTTTTTCCAATGTTGTACTCCTGAAGTCCATTAAAAAATAAATAATAAGAAAAGTTATGAAGTCGGTTGGGGATAAATTCAGTGAGAATGAAAGGTGAATGACAGATCATAGCTGAAGGCAGTTATTGGAAAAAATTAAGTTGTTGTAAGTTTATTCCCCAACAAATTGAGACTTCTCAATAAAATATTTTCAAATGCATGAAACCCCCATTCTTCCAGTTGCCCGGGTTTTAATCTGAGTCATCTTCTTTGTTACCATTATCCAGTCTAGTGTTTTTTTAAACCACAGGTCATGACCCAACAGATTATGAAATCAGTATAGTGGTTTATTCTCAGCTTTTAAATAAAGAAAAGAAAGAGAATAAAAAATAGAAAATATTAGTGTGCATTAAACGTAGTAAGGGATGTGTTTCTGTGAAAACTTTGTCTCATTTATGCATGTGTATATGTGTTGAATTACGATATAATTAGAGGGTGCATTAAAAAAGTTAGTGGTGGCCAAGTTCTATAGGTCCATTTGTAACAAATGTGTTCTCTCCTTCATTCTCACTGCCTCCACCATTGGGCAGGTCCTCCACTACCTCACCTGGATATAATGGCCTTCTAACTGATATCTTAATTCTAAGCTATCCTCTCTTCAATATGCCATAACCTCTGGAAGAATCTAGCTAAAACGCAGTTCTGATCATCACTTCCTTGCTCAAAATCTCTCCGTTATTTCCTTTCAGTATTTGCTGAAGTCAATACAGAGCACCCCACCCTGTTAAAAACCCTCTGAAGTGTAGTCGAAACACACTCTGTAGACTTACCCACTGATACTCTTCTTACTGAAGCCTCTCCAGATAACTTCAGTTTCACAATATTCTTGTAGTATTTTTACTCTTTAACAGTAATAATTTAAATACATGTTTTATTCTACTATTGTATTCGAGTTCCTTGACATCAGTACCTAGAACAGTGCTTTGTACACAGTATTTGTCCAATAAATATTTGTTCATGTGAGAAATAGAACTTGTAATACAGTCTTGGATTTCTATTTATTTATTTATCTAATTTATTTTTAATACAAGAATGTCCATAGCAACTTTATTTATAATAGCCAAAAACAAACCAGATATCTACCAATAGGAGAATGTACAAACATACTGTGGTATATCCATACAATGATTGCTTCTCAATGGCAAAACAGAATAAACAACTGATATGTGCAACCACATGGATGAATCTCAAAAACATTACGGTGAATGAAAGAAGCCAGACACAAAGAGAGTGCCTTCTCTGATGATTCTGTTTTTATGAATTTTTTGAACAAGCGAAACTAATCTCTGGAGGAAAAGAAATCATATTGGTGGTTGCTTCTATTGAGGTGAGACAAGGGTTTACTGGGAAGGAACATAGGGGAAATCTAGGGTCATATAAATGCCTTATTGATAAAGTTCAGGTCACATAGTTGGATACATATGTCAAAACTCATTGAAAGGATGGCAAAACTATGTAGATAGTAAAAAGACCAGTGGTTGCCAGAGGTTGGGGAGGGAGGAGGGTTAAATAGGTGGACCACACAGGATTTTTAGGGCAATGAAAATACTCGGTGTGATACCATAATCATAGATACGTGTGATTATACATTTGTCTAAACCTACAGAATATAGAACACCAAGAATAAATCCTAATGTAAACTGTGGACTTTGGATGATTATGTGTCAATGTAGGCTCAGTTGTGATGAATGTACCACTCTGGTGGGGAAGGTTGATAATGGTGGAGGCTATGCATGTGTGGGGGTAGCGGTTGTGGTAGATGAGAACTCCCTGCACCTTCCTCTCCATTTTGCTGTGAACCTAAACCTGCTCTAAAAAAATAAAATCTTTAACAACAACAACAAATAGCCTCATTGAATGGTACATTTAAGATTTGGACATTTGGTTTATATTAAATTTTCTTTAAAAACGTTATAAACAAATATTCAATTATAATTGATGGTGTACATGCTGAAACACTTAGGGAAAAGAGTATTCATGTCTGTCACTTACTTTGAAAGGCATCAAAAAATAGGATGGATTTATGGGTGAGTAGAGGGATACATGGATGGATAGATAACAGATGAAGTAAGTATAATAAAATGTTAATGGTAGAATCTAGTTGGTATAGGTGGTTACCATAAACATTTTCAAATATTCTGTAGTTTGAAACTTTTTATAATGAAATCTCTAGTGGGGGAGGAAACAGGTAGAAGAATTTAAAATGCCTCTGGTTTATTTCCTTATTAGTAGTGAATTTCTCTCTTTCTATGATGTGCCTGCCTTTATGGTGCCAAGGAAGACTGGAGGATGGGATATAAGAAGTATATTCAGAGAGGAAAAGTGGAGGTGGGGATAAGGTGGGGAATGTTGATTGGGGAGGGCTGGGGAGTCAGATGGCAAGAGTGTTGGGGAGTGTATCAGTCAGGGTTCAAGCAGAGAAGCAGAACCAGTAGAAAATATTATATAAGGAGGTTTATTGCAAGGTATTGATCTAATGAAATTTTAGGGGCTGATTAGGAAAATCCTAAATCAGTAGGGCTGGCTGTCAGGAAAGACAGGCTGGAAATTCTCAGGCAGGAGCTGATGCTGCAGTTCATGGGCAGAATTTCTATTTCTGTCTCAGAGTTCTTAATGGTCTAAAATTTGAGTTATTTAATTAATGAGAACAGTGGGAAATCTTTAAATGAATTTACCCAGTTATAAATTCTCAAATTTGCTCTTTATACAATTATATTAAATGACTTGAATGCAATTGTCATCTAACTTTCCCAATTATTGATAATTTACAGTGCACATAGCAAAAGTTATTAAAAATGAGAAAAACTTTAAAAAAAGTTATAGTGGATGTTGTGTGTACATAGGTAAAATAAAGTACAGAACTGGCCAGGCTATAAAGAGGAGTTTTGTAATAGTTGGAATCAGAATGAAGAAACTAGATAATTCCTCACTCTGTGGAGACTAGTTTTCTGAATATGCTTAGCTATTTGGTGATGTAAAGTCCCAGTAAAATATCCTGACTAATATATGTGAAAGGCAAATATACATGAGTTTTAAAGTAAAAAACCTCTTTGTACCATGCTTCTTTTGTACTCTATTAGAGATATTCTAGATTTGGATATTCTAGAAATGGAATCAGCATCTCTCCAAGCTAAAGAAATAGAAGCATGCTCATAAATTTAAAGGATCAGGCAGATGTTCAATGAATATTCTGTTCTCTAAATACCTCTTTTTTAAAGTTTTATTTATATTATTTTCCTCTCCACAGTTTGACTAAGAAAAGTCTTTAAATGATAAACTTCATTAAACATAGGGTTCTGAGATGCCCCAAGTTTACTTACCACTTATACTGTCTAGTTTCATTGCTAGAGTTTGTTTTCCCCTTTCCTTAACAAGACAAAGGATGCAGAATATTTCCTATATGAGACTGTGTCAATAGTCAGGGATGTGAAAACTAACTTAGAATTTTACTTGCCACACCCAAAGATTGTTTGTTTACTAATTTTTCCATCCATTTCAGGATGAACTTTTAAGGTGTACGTAACAGAACTGGGTGCTCTGAACCTGACCTCTTGCATTTCCTCCAGGGGAGAGCTGTAAAAGAATGACATGATCTACTAGATCTCAGATATTTATGTTCTAACACATATATTATTTTAACTTGTGACACATAATGGCTCTGTAAGAATGTTTATCTTTTGGACCTTTGATGATGCTAACTTTATAGTGGTATTTCATAAAGTCGCTGCTTTCTCAAGTTTCAAGGGATAGCTCCTCATTCTCATGTGCCAGAATTTGAAGAAAGTTAATAATTTCTGTGTATTCATCAGGTTCACATAATTATACAGCTTCAATAAATAATTAACAAAAAATAAGGTACAGAACTAAGACAAAATTACAGAAAAATGAAAGTACTAAAATATTTTAGGTGAACTAGCATTTGCATTGATGCACTTGTTTCTTTTTAACTTACCCTGATTGACTATTTATTTGAACATCACTTTTTTTCATTTTGCCTAAGTAGGAAAATATCTAAGATTTTTCACTGTAAAGTTATTACTAATAACCCCAACATTCTTTTCTTAACAAACAGTAACAGAAGAATAGTGAAATAATATAAAATAAAGACAGAGAATCTTGGAAACCCATGTTAGTCCATGGTTTGGACTTTTCCAATCAAGTTACTAAGTGATTAAATAAATACTGAGTAGGAAATTTGAGCTAGATCTTGCACTCCTTATTCAAACTCAGTGGTTGTGACTAAAAGCAGTAAAATGCCCAAAATGCAGCCAAGGAAAGAAGATTCTGGAAAAACAAGGTCCTTTAAAAAAATCTCTGATTTGGTTTATCAATTACAAAATCACCAAGAATTGGCTGTATTTAAATCCTATCAATCATGAGCTTAAAAAGAATTAACTATGTAGTCTACTTGTTTTTATAAATAATTTTCAGCTCTGTTAAGTAAGATTTTGCAGTTTATGTGGTAGCATTTCAAGGGTTTTTTATTTTGGTTTATATGAAAATTTTCCAAATGGTTTCTAGGCACCAGGGTTTTCAATTAGATAAGAAATTATTTAGCTACCCAGTCTTCCTTTTGTCTTTTGAAGAAACATAAACATTATTGAAAGGCCTTTGGTAGGTATTTTTATACAGACATTAAAATTTTTTCCAATTCTGTGTTATAGGCCAGCTATAAGTCAAGCTATTTCAGCTAATGAAATTTGCTTTGATCAGAGGAGGCCAATCATCCTTCAAAGCATTGTATTTTGAAATGCAAGCAAGTGCCTAATAAATTGAGGGTGCTGCAGTAGCAGCAGATCAAAATAGAGGTTGATGTTTCATTAGATCACATTAATACCTGACAAAAGGGATGACTACAAATCAATTGGGAAGCCTGCTCCTATGTGGGTCAGTGTAAGGGGAAGGCAGACTTTCTCTTCCCTCTCCTTCCCCACCTCTCTCCCACCTTTCCTCTGTCTCTTTCTTTTTTTCTCTGTTCCTTCATCTATTTCCCTCTTTTGCTAAAGTATTTTAGACTACAGAAGTAGTGACTTAAGGCCAAGTATTCTTTATTTTTTATAGATATTTAGAGTGCTACATATTTCAGTGAGTGATAGGACAATAGTTGGTAGAGAGAACACTTTAAAAATAAATATTGGGACTTCCCTGGTAGCACAGTGGTTAAGAATCCACCTGCCAATTCAGGGGACACAGGTTCAATCCCTGGTCTGGGAAGATCCCACATGCCGCAGAGCAACTAAACCCGTGTACCACAACTACTGAGCCCGTGTGCCACAACTACTGAGGCCTGCGCGCCTAGAGCCCGTGCTCCGCAACAAGAGAAGCCACCACAATGAGAAGCCCGTGCACTGCAATGAAGAGTAGTCCCCCTTTGCCGCAACTAGAGAAAGCCTGTGCACAGCCAAAAAAAAACAAATATTATAATAATTTTCATAACTACGTAAAATCTTTTATACCCCCCGAAATATATATGTATCTATTCTCTCCTGAGGAAAGAGGCTTTAAATAAATGTTTTCGGAAGATGCAGATTCCTTGTGGAAAATTTCAAATATGACTTTAATAACAAATGATATGTCTTCTCATTCAAAGAAGGATCAGATGACCTCGGCAAGCAAGATTGGAGAAATTCTTATACTTCTTTGACACCAGCTGGGTGTCCCAGAATTCAATTCAATTCTGACACTAACTACAAGGAGTTATTAGCACAGTCCCACGAGAGTGCCCTCACTTCAGACACCAGCTATAAATGGAGTCCCCAGGCTACCCACACTTCTGCCTGGTCAACTACAAATTCAGAGGTTCCTATGACTGCTCCTCAGGTGCAGTAATATGCTAGAACTACTCATGGGATTCAGGAAAGTTCTATACTTACAATTACAGTTTTATTTTCAAAGATACAACTCAGGAACAGTTAAATGGAAGAGATATACAGAGCTAGGTACCGAGATGGGTGGTCCAGAACATCCGCATCCCTCTGGACATGTCACCCTCCCAGTACCACGATGTGTTCATCAACCAGGAAGCATCTCAAATGTCATTGTTCAAGAGTTTTTATTAAAGGTTCACTGTGTAAATGTGATTGTTTAAATCATTGACCATGGTGATTGAACTCAATCTCCAGCCATTGTCTCTTTCCCAGGGGTTGAGGGGTGGGGCTGAAAGTTCCAGCCCTCTAATCATGTACATGGACTTTCTGGTGAGCAGCTCTCATTCTGAAGCTATCTAAGGGCCCACTATGAGTCACCTCCTTACCAACTCAGGTATAGTAGAAAGGGGTTGGCTATGAAAAACAAGACACTCCTATCACTCAGGAAATTCCAAGGGTTTTAGGAGTTCTGTGCCAGAAACCAGGGGCAAAGACCAAATTATATGTTTTTTACTATACCACAGACATACATACATCCTGTTTGTAGAGTCCTGGTGCTCTTTCCTCTCTTAAATTTTAAGGCCTAATCCCTTAGGTGGCGCCACTTGAGATCAGCTTCGTGTATTTATAAGAGGTGAGGTTAAGTTGGCCTGAGACTTAAGGCCACGGTGGGAGGGGGTGATGGGGAGGTGCTGGGGTGAGTGGTGGTAGTGGGAGGGCCGTTGATAACAGTACCTGCCTCACAGAGTTGTTCTGAGTGTTGAGTTATACATGTGAATTGCTCAGAACAGTGCCTGGCAGATGATGGCTATATAAGTGTTGGCTATTATTATTATCTTTTTAGTTATTATTATCACTACTCTCTTTATTTTGCACATGAGAACACTGAAGCTCAAGAGGTAAAGTGAGTTGTGCAAAGCCCCAGTGGCTCTTACATACCTGAAGCCTAGGTATAAGCCACACTTCCTGGATAAGAATTGGAAGTGACACTTTTAAGAGCTGGATTTCATTTGAGGGCCTCATTTAGCCCATGGTTTAAGCAGTTACAGAAACTCACATTGTATAACACTTATATACCACACCACATGCAGAGAGCTATTCATGATGGGGTTTTATGGCTGCTCTTGGCGTGTACGAGGCATTGAAGTAGTGTAATCACCACGTTTGGAGCTCTGTAGTGGAACAAGAATTTTCCTGTATTGCCTATTAGAATCTCATACTAAAAGCCAGTAACTTGGACTGTGGTGTAAATGAGTCTGTGATGATAGTAATTTAATGGCAAAGTTATACTGGAAGCCAAGTTCCCTTTCAGCTGCCTTAAATTTTACCTTTATTGTCTCATTGCCTTTTGCATCTGAGCTTGGCAGTTAATGGTCTCTGTAATAAATTCAAAGAAGAGAGTTTAAAACAGTGGGGGCTGAATTTTCCTTTTTTGGTGGCTACATAAAACCTTCATAACCATTATTACTTAGGTTCTGCCCAGCGGTTTTCATCAACTTGATCCTTCTATCTTTCTGGCCATATAATTAATAATTTACTAATTAAAATTTGGATTGGGTGCCAGTAGCAGATCGCGGTTTATACTTAAGAATTTGAAGTCTCTTAGATGTTTCCTCTTTTGTTGCTACTTCCCCTTACCAACTTCTAAAACTACAAAAAATACAAACTCAAGTAAGAGTAGGACTCATATCTGCAACCTCTTATTTTGTGATTCTTGAACTTAACTTCAAGCTCATAAAAAAACACTGAAAAGTGGGAGCTGCCTTGGAAAACATTTTTGCCTGAATAGGAATGCTTTAAAACTATAGCTCTACTTAAGAGGAATTGATAAAGAGGTCTTCATTATTAGTGTGCTAAATATCGCAGCTGTGTTCAGCCCATAAACCTTTACCACTTGCCTCAATCCTTTGCCTGATTTCTTTAATGCACAGCAATACGTGGAGTTGGAGCAAGCGAGATGATGCAGCCAGTCTCCTTTTGGCTGCTTTGATTCTGTCTCCTGACCTTCCGAATGGATATGAATAGCTCTAATGCCCCTCCCACTTTCTGTTCTCTTTCCCCTCTCTTTATCCTTTCCCTGTCAGTAAGGGATATGTGGGCAGA
Source organism: Lipotes vexillifer (assembly GCF_000442215.2). NCBI lineage: Eukaryota > Metazoa > Chordata > Mammalia > Artiodactyla > Lipotidae > Lipotes > Lipotes vexillifer. The sequence continues at coordinate 1,353,616 of NW_006777107.1, forward strand.
TATCCTGGTTTCTTTTTTATCTTCACCTCAAATATTGACAAAATGTAGTCTCAATTAAAGAAAAAAGCCATAGATCAATCACACAGACTAACAATCTTAAAAACACGGCTTACTGAAAATAAGGACCATTGTAGCCTTTTTCTCAGATTACCTTTAGCTAACTGACTCTGTCTCTGGAAAAATCACCGCAGTGTTTTGTCTTTATTGGATGTCTATTTGTAAATAATTTGCCAAAAAGTTATCTTGCATGCATGAAATAATGTGCTCAAATGTTTAGAATTCATTGGGACAAAGATGCACTCTAAATCAAATTAATCACTACTACCACAGGTAACATAATTTTCAAACTGAAAGCTGCTCTTTCATTCAGGCATTACACTTCCACCACCTCAAGAGACCATTGCTGAGCAGCCATAACAGGCAAGATCCTGAAGGGTTGCTGTGAGTGGAACGAGGGAATATAAAGCATGATCTCTGGTCTAAAAAGACCTAGCTGGGAAGACAAGGAAACCTTTAATCATAACACAGAATTAATGTGAGGATGCCAAAAATGTTCTGAGTAGGGATGTGATTTACTGGTATAAGGAGACTTTTTCAGGGGAGAAAAGGCAAAAGATGTTAAGCAGAAGGTATTGGAGAGACCACAAGTTTCAAAAGCTACAATTTTCCTGTATCAGCCAAGGTGCATGGTTGCAGGCTCCTCTGTCCATCATGAGCAGGAGGAAGTTCACTGGACTGATGTATATGTTGAAATGGCTAGATGTAAAATTTAAGTTGTGTTTTTGTGATGCTACTCTGTGTGATTGATCCATGTCTTTTTTTTCTTTAATTAGGACTATTATTTTATCAAAATTTGAGGGGCACACATGCCAACACAGGAGTAAAGGGCCAGGCTTGGAAGAGGAAGAAGCATGGGAATTTGGAGGTCTGGGTTGGAAAAACCATGGTGTATTAATCAGGGTTTTCCAGAGAATTTTATATATCTATCTATATCTATATCTATATCTATATCTGTATCTATATCTATATAGATATAGATATAGATAGATAGATATAAAATAAATTGAGAGATTTATTTTAGGGGATTGACTCACATAACTGTGGAGGCTGGCAAGTCCAAAATCTGCAGGGTAGGCCAACAGGCTTAGGAAAATATTGATGTTGCAACTTGAATCCAAAGGCGGTCTCCTGGCAGAATTCCCTTTTTCTCAATGGGAGGTCAGTAGGCCTTCCACTGATTAGGTGAGGCACACCCACATTATGGAGAATAGTGTGCTTTATTCAGAGTCTATTAATTTAAATATTAATCTCATCTAAAAAATACCTTCACAGAAACAAATAGAATAATGTTTGACCCAGTATCTGCCTACCATAGCCTAGCTAAGTTGACATATAAAATTAACCATCACAAATGGCAAAATCCTCTTTGCAGATGTGGCCTGGTTAGCCTGCCATGGTTGAGATCTGTGAGGAATCTGTCAGTCAAGGATCAAAGTCCTGATTGGCCACATATCAGTCATATGCCCACCTTCCCGCTACAGCAGGGTGAGGAGAGGGAGGCTCTTGACCACTCGTTTCCATTGTGGGAGCTGGCTGTTCCTTCATCAAGAGGTTTCACTTAAATGGAGACCAAGTTGCTCAGGGGAAGGGAGGTGATATTCTGGACAGCTGAAGAACAAACACCTACTCTGTTTCTTTGCTGTGTGACCTAGTGTTCCAAAAGTTTTTGTATGTAATCTATTTTTTTCTTGAATCCTCAAAAGCCATGTATCTTGTTATTTATTCACTTGTTTATCATTTAACTCTCTCCTCCAGAATGCAAGCTTAATGAGGAGAGGGATCTTGTCTCTTTTATTCACCTCTGTTATCTCCAGTACTGCCTGACACATAGTTGGTGTTCAATATATATTTTCTCAATAAATAAATACATGGATAAATGTTTGACTATGGATAGTAGACAGTCTATGCTGTAGACTGAATGTTTGTGTACCCCCAAAATTCATGTGAAGAAACCTTATCCCCCATATGAGGGTATTTGAAGGTGGGGCCATTGGGGAGTCTGATAGGACACTAATCCCCTCAGGAATGGGATTAGTGTGCTTATAAAAGAGACACCAGAGAGCTCCCTCTCTCCTTCCACCATGTGAGTACAGAATAAAAAGATGGCCATATATGAACGAGGAAGTGGATTCTCACCAGTCGTCAAATCTGCCAGTGCCTTGATCTTGGACTTCCCAGCCTTCAGAACTGTCAGAAACAAATTTCCATTCTAAACTACCCAGTCAATGGTATTGTTATAGCATCCTGAATGAACTAAGACAGTCTGTAAATAAATGTATATGGTTACAAGTCTATAAATACATATATAAAGTTATATGTCCTGCTTGACTTTAACTGCTTGCTACTCTGATAGAGAAATGATGAAAATAGGGCTATCAAAAATTTTATCCTTATGTTTTAGTTGCACAGAACCAAGAGATTCAATAGAAGTTCGTTTTGTTTGTTTTGTTTCATACCCATAAATTCATACACATATACAACACATATGATATATGACACTCCATATATGTTAAGGGAACAAGAAATATGAAAGTCAGTTCCATATTTATGGGTCTTTGTCTTACACTTCATAGATTTTTTCTAATCTTTTCCACAATTTGGACAGTTTCTCATCTCTTGTTCAGTGATATCTGTACAAAGGAGACTTTTTAGTAAAAGTTATGAATGTAACCTAGACTTGGGGGAAAACTGTTTTTGCCTCAAAAGAAAGTAAAAAGCATCAGTAAGATACTGATAAAGCTTATTCCAGATGATCAGTGTTTTTCACTAAAGAATGGTTTTTATGTTTTCCATGGCAGAGAATTCCACATCCAAATGTTCCACCATTGCCAGTAAAGGTTTTCCCAGCCCAGCATGAACAATACTCAATTGTGTATATGTGTATATTGTGTATATGTGTATATAGCAATGTGTATATTGAGTCCCTTAGCCAATATTTATAATGGAGAGACTTGCACTTGGGTGACTTATGTGACAGAATGCACTTTTCAGCATTTTTTTGCTGTTTGTCTAGGATGATCCAAAACCTTACTTTTTTAGAGCCTTTGATCTCTTAGCCCTCCTGATTAATTTCCCGTTATCTTTTGCTGCATAACAAATCACACCAAGCTTCTGGGGGTGAAGGGGGGTGAAGCAGCAACCATCTTATTGTGCTCACTGATTCTCTGGTCAGGAATTGAGGACACAAGCAGGGATGGAGTCTTTGTCCTTTGGTGTCTGGGACCTCAGCTGGGAAGACTCAAACAGCTGAGAGTGACTGGAATGGCTGGGGGCTGGAAGACCGAGAGGCTAGACTCAGCTGGGACCTTGGATTACAATACCTACCAGTGGCCTCTCTATTGGCTTGAGCTTCTCACAGCATGGTGGCTGCATTCCCAGGGGAAGCACCACAAGAATGAACGGTCCACATTTTGAATCTCAGAAAATTGTTTTCTTTGAGGCACATGTTATTGTGGAATCAGACATGTGTTTGAATCTCTATTTCACTATCTAGCTGAAAGAACTTGGGTATGTTTTCTCCTTTCTCCTTCCCCTCTTCTTTGTTATAACTTCGGTTTTTTCATCCATGTTGGGAGAGTCTGGCAACATGGGAGGCAAACATTTTTCTTTCTCTGTGAGATGAATAATAACTATTTTGGAATAGAGTAGGTAATTTTGTAATTTTGCATAAGGAGCCCAGAAGACTCCAGGGAGAGAAAGGGCCAAGATTACTTACTGTCCACACCCCTCCCCACAAATTCCAATTTTTCTATGATTCAAGTTAGCAAATCTATCACAGTGGACCAGGGTTTCCTAGAGCAATGCCTAGGGATGGGGATAGGTGATATGACTCCCAAAATAAAATAATGATGAGTATAGAAAGAGAGAACCACTGGGCAGGTCATGATCACTGGTTCAGGGAATCGAAGGGGAGCTTGCTTTAGTAAGATTTCTCTGTGAACCACTTGAAAGGGCTGAAAGGTTGAGGCTGAGCTGCTTTGGCTTGGAGTCTCAGTGACTGTACTTTGTACTAGAAGAGAGGAGGACAGATACCTTCTGCTCTTCCTTGACAGAGCTCAGGGATGTGGAGCATGGTGGTGGTAGAAGTACAGCCATGGACAAAACAGGAACAATGCCCTCTAGCGGTGGAGGAGAAGCCCTTGGTCTGCCCACTCTGTTCAATGGCCTCTCATTTTTGAGGCAGCACCAGGAACACTGGTTTACTCTGGAGCAATGTGCTTCTGGTGTCAATTATGAGATTCCCCAGCCTTAATATGGCTCTTCTGAGTTGTAGCTCCAGAGATATCAATAGGTCTGGACCTTTGAATATTTTAGATACTGACCAGAAACCTTGAGCATATCAGAGAAGAGAGTCTGAGGGTGGGTGAAAAGGGACAGGAGGGGATTAATGTGCTGTCAGACCTGTGTGAAATTTACACAGGAAACCACAGTTACAAATGTAAAGCAGAACAAAAATACCAACTGAGGGGCTTCCCTGGTGGTGCAGTGGTTAAGAATCTGCCTGCCAGTGCAGGGGACACGGGTTCCAGCCCTTGTCCCGGAAGATCCCACATGCCATGGAGCAACTAAGCCCATGCGCCACAACTACTGCAGCCCCCGTGCCTATAGCCCATGTTCCACAACAAAGAGAAGCCACCGCAATGAGAAGCCCGCGCATCATAACAAAGAGTAGCCCCTGCGCCGTGCAACTAGAGAAAGCCGGCACACAGAAACGAAGACCCAATGTAGCCAATAAATAAATAAATTTATTTTTAAAAAAACCCAAAAAACAACTGAATCTGTTGTTGTGAAGACTACATAATAAAAATAAATATATATGTAAGGTGCCTAGCACAGTAGTTGGTCTACATTAGGAACTCAACATTGTTTCCTTCCCATTCTCCTCTCATCTCTCTCTTCTGTCTTATGGGAGGAAAGCATTGGTTTGGGGGTCAGACAAATCTGATTTTTGAATTCTGACTTTTTATTTGTTAGCTGTGATCTTGGGCCCATCTTTTACCTTTCTGAGGCTTGGTTTTGTCATTAGAAAAATGATTCAAAAATAATTATTTTACAAGTTTAGTAAAATTAAAGTAAAATTATAAAAACTGAATAAAATGATACTTCCACCCCTTTTCTAAATCTTTCTCGTATTTCCCCTTTACTACACACTCAACAAAAATCCATGGCCATTTTATAGTTCCAACTTCCAGGGGAATTTCAAATGCATTCCTCTCTACTTTTCCTGAGTGGCACTATCCTTGACAAGGATTTCTTTGGGACTGTCCATGTTTCCTAGACTGAATTTCCCCAAATCTCCCTGACTGAACATAAGGGGCCATACTCACTTCCTTCCTTTATCCAGGAACAAGGTCACCTCCTGTAAATTTTGGAATGTGTCCATTTGAGGCCTACTCTGCCTTTTTTTTTTTTTCTTTTCATTTTTGCAGTACGCGGGCCTCTCACCGTTGTGGCCTCTCCTGTTGAGGAGCACAGGTTCTAGACGCGCAGCCTCAGTGGCCACGGCTCACGGGCCCAGCCGCTCCGCGGCATGTGGGATCTTCCCAGACCGGGGCACAAACCCGTGTCCCCTGCATCGGCAGGCGGACTCTCAACCACTGCACCACCAGGGAAGCCCCCTACTCTGCCTTTATGTTTATCACTCAACTTCCACCTTAGAGGAACTAGAGAGACCACAGGATTAAGCTTGAGGGTTTTATTTTTGTTTTCACTTGGATGGCAATGTATTATTATCTTCAGGGATGCTAAAACAATTAGGTATCCCACAAGGAGCATGCAAGTTCTTGGCATATGCCACAGTCAGTATTTATTGGGTGACCAGGAGCTGAAGGGCTCCCTATGATCATAGTACTTAAACCTAAGGGCTCAGATTAGCCTCAGAGTTTACCTGGCCCCAACCCCTGCACTCAAGGGTTTTCTTGAACTGAGAGCAACTCCACTCCAGATTCTAGTGTCTCATAATGATAAAAAATTCACTCAGATTTTGAGTTCTCTATTTGAAACCCTTGAGTAGTTTTAGAGCTTTCCATAGCTACCCTACCATTGGACTAGATTTGTTATGTAGCATGTTATTGATACTAATGGGCATTCATCTTCTGCATTTTTTCTAGCTCCTGACCACATGCAACTACCCTGAGATAGTACAGATTGCCGACTTATCCAGGCGGTTACTCAGTCTTTTATTTTGGTATTGATCTCAATGAAGAGTCTTCTAAGTATTCAAATGAAAGGTTGTGGTGAATGAAAGGTGTGAGAATGACATTAGCATGACATACACTGCCTTGCATTGTGAATAGATGATTTCATTATTTAGGCCTATTATCTCGGTCCTTATTCAGAGCTCAAGTTCTGAAAAGAACAATACACACACACACACACACACACACACAGAGAGAGAGAGAGAGAGAGAGAGAGAGAGAGAGAGAGAGAGAGAGCAGGCAGCAGGAAACCTGTCCACTCTCCCCAGTCTTTTCTTTTTCTGACACTATGACTGAAAGAAGAGTGTCCTGTTGATACAAGGGACACATGCTTTGAGGTCAGTCCCATTTTCGGGATGTTCTGGATCTCTTATGTGTTAGTAATAGTGATCAGCTGAAGGTTATTTAGGACCCCACAATGAGGACTTAATTAATCTGTAGATTTTAGCTCTCCAAAGGGGAATTGGAATAATAATACCCAAATGACAGTGATTAATAGATCGTTATCACCTGGAAGAGAAGTTCCAGGTGGTACCATGCGATTTTGTCCTTTGCCTGGATCTCAGGAAAATAAATAGGGACACATTGGATAAGAGAATCAGGAACCAAAAAGGTACTGAGAGAAGGAGTGATGAGCCAAGTTTCACAGGATTAAAGGAGATGGTGATAAATGTAAAAATCTGTGCTTGGGTTCAAGAACCTGATTATAAGGGGATTCAGACAGGCATGTCTTAGCAATGTCATGTGTGGGAAAGTCTTTTGTGTCAAAGGATGACAATGTGGCAGCCATGTAGAAAGTAGGTAAACAGAGGGTTTGGTCCTGATTTACTCGGAATTGATCACAGGATGACCGTGACACACATTACAAACCTGGAGAAGCAGAGAGACAAGCAAATTGAAGCATGCTCAGAAGAGAAGGATTAAGGTGGTGATAGGGCTTGAAATAAAGGAGACCAGGGGTTCTTGGACTGGGAAGAGAAGACTCATGGGCATATTAGTGTTCCAGACACCAGTCTGTTAATGTGAATGTTTAATTTGACTTGTTCTGTTTGGCTCCATGTGGTTGATGATGAAAAATGGATAGAGTGTCAAGATGATAAATATTTAGTTTACTTTAAGAAAAGGTGTTTCATAAGTAAAGAGCTAATGGGTGATCTGAGAGTTGATAAATTTTCTGTTATCGGGGGGATTTACTCAGAAACTGAAAAAATCAATTACAATAGGGATTTAGGCATAGGAAGCATGATTGGACTAATAATCTCTAAACTCCTATTGAAGTTGGAAATCCTGAATATATGATTCTAACACTTACTTGCCTAACTGAACATTTGTTTACTTGTGAAACATTTGAATCACCGTGACGAAGAAGGTCCAAACCCAAATTTTTGCATATGAGATTTAAACATTGATCTGGGTAATTTTAGCCAAAGATTATTGGTAGTTTGGAACGTGTAATGGGATTGTATTTTACTGTGATGGTTCTGAGTTCCAGTTCTGGTCCATTCATTAGTGAACTCTGTAGAAGTGTGCTGGAACCGGCTCGCACCAGCTTGTGAGAGTTGACTGTGTGCATTTCCTCCCAAGTTTGTATTCAAAGACTTCATGTAGGCAGCTTGTAATTGGCCATACTGGGAGTACTTGCAGCATGGGAAGTGGAAAACACTACAAATCACGGTTTTTTCTACTCTCTAGAAAGCTGGTTGTTAAACATTTACCAGTAGAACCATTAAAAATATATTTTTATGTGAACTCCAGTGTATGAAACAGATATACAAAGAATGAAGCTAGCGGAATGGGGCCATAAGCCATACCCACTTAGCTTTCCCTCTTGCCAGGGCATGTCCTTCCCCAATAAAAGGCTCTAAGGCTCCCCTGTGGCACCCTATAACTCCATGGAATTTAAAAACTTCCAGAAAAATAATCCTTTTTACTCACTCTATGACTGTATTCTTCTAACCATTATTTTAATTTTCCTAGATCTAGGAATACAGACATAAAACAGCAGGGTTTCTCCTTCAGTTTTATAAGATTGTCTTTAAAATGCAGAGCCAAAGGGATCAGTTTGAGAACATTGGAAATATGATTCCTATAAATACAAGAAGAAATGCACATAGGAAACAGTGAGTTTCCTAACTTTGTAAGTGTTCTTAATGTAATTGTGTTTTCTCTTGTAGTGCAGGGCTAGCCCAAAGTGTAGTCATAAGTTTATGTGACTACTTAACCTTTCCTTTAGCATATTACCTTTTTCTTTCTTTGTTAGCTAGAAACTTGATACCTTGAGGGATTAAGATTTGGTGGAATATTGTAATGTGTGGAGGAGGGGATATGGAAAGGCAGTTTTAAATGATCCACAGACTTTTGGATGGGCTCCTAAAAACGGTGAGAGGGCATTAAAAGGATAACTCCCCAAAGGCAAACTTTGTCCACTTTTTCTTTTTAAAGAAGGTGTTGGGGGTAGGAGTTAATTAATTAATTAATTAATTTTTGCTGTGTTGGGTCTTCGTTTCTGTGCGAGGGCTTTCTCTAGTTGTGGCAAGCGGGGGCCACTCTTCATCACGGTGCATGGGCCTCTCACTATCACAGCCTCTCTTGTTGCAGAGCACAGGCTCCAGACGCACAGGCTCAGTAGTTGTGGCTCACGGGCCTAGTTGCTCTGTGGCATGTGGGATCTTTCCAGACCAGGGCTCGAACCGGTATCCCCTGCATCGGCAGGCGGACTCTCTACCACTGCGGCACCAGGGAAGCCCCTGTCCACTTTTTTTTTTAACTGCATGGCTTGCTTCCTACAGTACCTGAAAATGTCCCTAGGAGGATCATTATGATCATAGGATCATAGGCTGTTAGGCAACTGGAACATAAGTCTAGGCATCTAGAGTGATACGCTTGAGGTGACTCTGATGTTTCCAGAGTGTCCGTACATCAGAAAATAGAAGCATGCATGGCATGATCTGCTGCAAAACTTATCAAGTCTCAAATCAACTTTATCACTGATTGTGGAATTCCTGTTCTCAAATGCTAAAGTGATATCATCTGCCCATATTTTGGTTTGAATATTTTCATCTGAATTTCTCTGGTGCTCTGAACTCTGAATTCTTTAATCTCACCCTTCCCATTTTCCCCAGAATTAAGAGTGGGTTCATTTTCCTTTCAAGGTCTTCTAATTCTATTGCCTCTTTCCTTGACTTTGTACCCTGATTTCCCTTATATCAAGTTCTCATCTTCAGAAGGAGGAGCAGAGTCGTGGCTGGCTAGATTGTAGCCCTTATCTCTATCTACACTCCTTCCTGTTTCCTTCTCTTGCCAAGCTTCCCTCTTCTCTCTGCCCTTCAGTCCCTGAGCTGGATTTGAACTCACAACCTTTTCTGCCACATGCTCCTCATGTTAAGCCCCTGTCCTAATCTGCTTTGCCACGGACTATCTCCTTCCTCTGCCTAAATCCTTCCCTAGTGTCCTTGGTCTTCAACCTGCTATATTGTATTCTGCCAGCTGGGGCTACATCTCTAGTTCTTGACTTATATTTGTGTCTTTTTTCCATAAATTATCTAAAGGAGAGACTTTCTATATTTGCACTGGAGCTATGCCACCTTTCAGATATTCAGCACACAACATAAGGTGAAGTATGATGCCACCTTAAGTCTCTTTACAGTGAAGAAGCGTTGAATATTTTGGTTTCTTCTCAAATGCAGAGAAGAACAATTAAAGATTTTCCCAAATAATTAACAAAAATCAATTTAGTAAATATTATTCTCTTCTTAGAACACAGAAGTAGAGACCAACTGATTATATTGCTCCAATCCGCAGGGACAACCAAGTCAAACAAAGCTACTTTACCATAAAATATAATTTTTAATGAGCTTTGGAAGACAGATAATTTTGTATCAAACCTGTAATAACTCTGTGTTTATCAGGTTTAACTTTTCAAATCTAATGATGTGACACCTAGTGTTAGTTTTGAGTACTGCTAATTATTTCACATAAAGTGTATTAAGAGTTTCCATTTTAAAAATTTCATTTAATTTCTTTATATACCTTGTGAGATTTATTCAGGTTATGATATAGTCTCAGGACAGATATAGCTTACTCTTTGATATTCAAATTGCAGAATAGGATTTGAAGTCAGAAGGCTGGGTTCTAGATGTGGAGCTGGCTAGCTCCTGTGTTCTTGCGCAAACTATTTTCCTCTTCAAGTTTGTCTGAATGCCCTCATTGGTAAAATGAGAATGATGAAATATCTTATTTATCTATAGGCCCTTTCAAACTCTAGTACCCTGTGAGATATCTTTTTAAAGCATTGGATATGTATGCCAACTCCACTTTGAAGCTTGGTATATGTTCACCCAATAAACTGGCAAATAAAACAGTTTTTAGTTGGAGGAGTATTGTTATTCTTTTGCTTAAAAAAAACTGATGTTACAAGTTTTAACAAAGAAGTAAAATAGGATTTTAATGATTTATATTAACACTGTCTAATAGAGCTTCTGTGATGATGAGAATGTTCTATATCTGCTTTGCTCAGTACTTGGCACTTGAAATGTAGCTAGTGAGACTGAAGAACTAAATTTTAATTTTATTTAATGTAACTTTAAATTTAAATAGTCACATATGGCTAGTGGCTGACATCTTTGACAATACAGATTTATAGAGTGTGGGAAATATGGGAACTTCTTGATGAATTTGGGGTGGTATTCACCAATATACTTACTCTTGTTACTATATTTCACATTCACCACTCCCCCCTTTTTTTTTCTTGCCAGAATTAACCATACAAGTGCTTTAGGATTGATTCCATAATTGTATCTTCCCTCATGGTTTCAGTTATGTAGGTCTGGTTTAATTGAATTAAGGTAAAGCAAAGATTTTTTTTTTTTTTTTGGTTCACAAACAAGGATTAAAAGATGCAAAAATAGAGAACACTTTGTAACACTTAGTAAGTGTTAATTTCAATGCCTAACCCCAACAGTTATTTTTCTAAAGTAATTTTCTGCATTTGAGAGTTCAGGTTAAAAAAAAGAAGCTTAGGAGTCCCATGAGCTATCGAAATATATGCTTTTCTTCTTATTATGGTGTCTACAAAGAAATAAATAGTTGACAATTTTTTAAAATGTTATTTAACTTAAATTTTAGCTTTCTTAAAATCTACTCTGAAAACACTCAAGGATTTTGAATAGAAACTTCATCCCATTTTATTCATTCCAAATTATTTATCATTAGGTATACTTTCTTTTGTGCTCTTGCAGTTAAAATTAAGCCCACTCAACTAACTCTTTCATTAGTGTATAATGTCTTGATTTCTATTATTGGCATCATAGAAGATACTTTAATTTAACCCCTATTGCCAGATAAACAACTCCAGCAACACACACACACATACCCATACACATAGACATATACATTACACATACATATTCACAAACACATATACGTATACATTCATACACACACATTTTTCTAAGATTTAAGATGACTGGGAGCAACTTAATATATTGTCATTGAAAGGATCTCTGTAACAAGGTACATATGCATAGGAGGATCTGGCCCAAAATAAGTAGAAAAATGACATGTGACTTATAAAAGTTGGTTGTAATATCTATAATGAATTTTATCTTTTCCATACCTAAGCCTGCTATACCCCAAATTTCTGCCTTACTATAAAGTTACTTTGCAAAAAAACCCACCTTGCCTCTCCCATATGTATGTACTTTGAACATTTAAAAATGCAAAACTCTTCTATTTTTCTGCCATCCAATCAAAGGATAGCACTTATCTATCCTGAGTAACAGCAGGTCAAAGGTCAACTAAGTGTATTTTTTACAATATTATGAAAAATAATGTTTTCAATACTGATTACAAGGCACTACAAAACCCTGGACTGCCTTCTGAAATGAAGGTTGAACTTTACTTATGAAAAATTCAGCATTGTGCATGTGATTTGAGTTCAATTTCTTTGAAAATGATAAGCTTCTGTAAATTTATTAACTGTGTACACACTTATAATGTATGTTTTCAGAATGTGTGATTAGACAGAATGTCCTATTCTGCGATCATTTTAGAAAAAAAGAAAAGCTCCACATATCTACTTTTACTTTGCCCCAGGAAGCATGATATGAGTTATCTCTTCTCTCTGCCATATCAAGTAACCACATTTTAAAAATCATTTTATTAGCTTGAACACAGCTATTCTATATTCATCAAAGTGGCAGGTGAAAACTCCTTAGTAACAAGTATTTCCAGATGGAATATTGCTGTGACTGAATATTCTGCTAATCATTCCATTCAGTCACTTAGATACTTATCTTTATTATAAAAGTTAATAATATTTGTGACATATTTTTCTTTTACAGATCCTGCTTGTTATTAAATTCCCTGGTCCTAGAGCAGTTTAGCTAGCTTTCTATCATAAATGCACAGTAGATGGCAGTCTATGCACTAGAATTCACAGGACATCATCTTAAACCCTTAACTGCAGCTTTTTAAAAATCTGCATTTTGGAAATTCTGTTGAAGTTTCACACAATGAGGTTGAAAGTCAACTTTAAGCTACCTCCTGATTCATTTTTGGCCTTAGAGAACCATTATAAATGGAACATATATTTGCTTTTTTGTTTCATTTTGCTTGAAAACAATTTTGGCACAAAAAAACAGGAGAAATTATTAAATTAAAATGTCCACAAACACTGAAATGATGAAGTCAATAAGCCAATTTTCTGTGAGTTTTCTTGATTTTTTAGAAAGGAGAAGACTAGAGGTTGAAATTCCAGACCAAGATCTGTCCTTCTAAATGTGACCAGCAACATACAGTATGATACTTTGTTCTTCTAGAAAGTTTCCCCTATGTGTTGAAGACACAATTCATGGGTAATTGTAGGAGAGTTATTAATGTTCAGTACTGCAAATTGGCTAATATAGGGTTCCAATATGAGTTATCAAAAGGGAAATTTGAAAAGAGAGAGAGAAAATTATAATGGAATGTTTTCTCCCAAGGGACAGGAGTTTCCAAGAGGGCCTTTGCCTTGGGGGCTGTTCTTGTCTACCTCAAAAGACTTGGGCAAGGTAAAGAACCTATCCCAGTCCTCTGGAGAGCAGAGAGGAAGAATCACTGTTTCCAGGAGTCAGTGCATTCAGAACATCTATTGTGAGTTTGTCAGAAATAAGCAAGTATGAGGCTGCTGGAGGTGAAGAGACGGTTGCTGCTGGTGGGTCAGAGGAAGGGTAAGAGGAGGGTCAAGGAGAAACCTTTCCTGGCCAAAGGATTAGGGAAGTACCGGGTGGCATCACTGACTGTGTGAAGCCAAGGGCTAAGTGGCCTGATGTAGAAGAGCATGTAGCAGAAAATCAGGGAAGGGGAGAGGAGGTGAATCAAGTGTAAGTCTTCACACATGACGTTTGCTTGACTTTGAATGCTCTTCTCCCCTCCACTTTTCACTGGCCGTCATCTTCTCAGTCTTCATGTCTCAGCGTCACAGTCAATATTTCTTCAATAAATGAATGAATGGATGATCATGCAGAAAAAATTAACATTCTAATCCCAAGAGTTTGAAGGTACAGCAGAGACAGCAACTACAGCTTTGGTAGTGGTAGCAGGGGAGAGCTCTTCCATGGGAAGGGTAGCAAACTCTCATCACCCTGAGAAAAGCCACAGAGATTCTATAAGGAGGCATGGAGGTCAGGTTGAGAGTTTAAGAAGAGATCAAGGCAATTCTATGTCTGAGTATTTATCCAAAAGAATTGAAAGCAGGGTTTCGAAGAGATATTTGTATACCCGTGTTCATAGTAGCATTATTCACAATAGCCAAAATGGAAGTGATTCAAATGTCTGTTGACACATGAATGGATAAACAACATCTGGTGTGTACACACCATAGACTATTATTCAGCCTTAAAAAGGAAGGAAATTCTGACACATGCTACAACATAGATGAACCTTGAGGACGTTATACTAAATGAAATAAGCCAGTCACAAAAAGACAAATACTGTATGATTCCACTTAAATGAGATATGTAGAGTAGTCAAACTCATAGAAACAGAAAGTAGCACAGTGCTTGACAGGGCCTGGGGGAGGGGGAAATGAGGAGTTGTTGCTTAATGGGTACATAATTTCCAGTTTTCAAGATGAAAGTTTCTAGAGATTGGTAGCATAGCAATGTGAATATGCTTAACATTACTGAACTGTACACTTAAAACTGGTGAAGAAGGTAATTTTTATATTATGTGTATTTTACCATAATTTTAAGAATGTTAAAAAGAAAAAAAAAAAAGAGGATGGTGCAAGGCAGAGTGCTTCAGCCAGCATCTGCATCTTCCTTTTCCTTGGGGCCAAGATAGTTCAGCCTTGTTGAAATCTTAGGGATTTAAGAATTTTAGCACAATACTCATGCCACCTATTCTCTAGTTGGGTCTTGACCTTATAATATTACCTTCTTGAATTCCAGTTTTGTTAACTGGGTTCTTGCTTTCCTTAAAAAGCACTGGCTTAACGTCTCTAGGGCTGCGGTCTGCCTTGTTCTTACAGTCCCTTCTTTTCTCAAACTTCATCCTTGTCCAGGAGTGGAGCCTAACCTTGAGACCCTGACTTCCTGCTTATTGATTTCCTTAAAGATAACTCTTGCCTGCATTGATTTCCCAGATGCTCCAAATAGGCTGACCGACCATCCAGGGTAGCCCCGGACTGTCTCGGTTTTAGCAATGCAATTCCCATACCCTGGGAAACTCCTCAGTCCTGAGCAAGCTGGGACAGTTGAGCATCCTACGTGTAACTGTCCTCAGTCTGTCGGTGTGTTCTTCACTGTTGGACCCTCCAATGCCTGTCCAATAGCCCTTAGTGGAGGCAGGGGTGAGCCTGGCCAGAGTGCCAGCTGCACAGCCTAGAGTTAGAGGCAGTGCCCAGAGCCATACCTAAAGCAACTTGATACGGAAGGGCACAGAGGATGAGGGAAAGCTTAAGTATTTGGAAGGTACTGAAGTTCAAAACTGGGAAGCCAATAAGAAGATATTTGGTGCTAAGAGCTAACATTTAAGAACTATGCTGAGGTTTAGACGTAAATTAACTAATTTAATCCTGACAGCCTTATAATACACATACAGTATATATATAGACACTGTGATTATCACATTTTATAAATGAGAAAACTGAGACTTAGAATAGGTAATTGGTTTTGCTGGACTTCTAACTCAGGGCATCTGATTTTTAACCGGTCTCCCAGGGAGCTTTAAAACAGACTGATACCCGGTTTCACACCTAGAAGTCCTCATTTAATTGGTCTGAGATGAGAACTCAGTATTGGGATTTTTACAAACTCCTCAGGTAGCTTTAATATGATTCCAGAGTTTAGAACCACTGCGCTAAAGCCTGATTTTTAAATAGCTACTTGATTCCACCTTCTTAAACTCAATGTTCAGAAGGTGGGCAGAGCTGGGGAAGTTGGATTGAGAGCAAGGATGGAGTCATGAGAAAAGGTTCTCAGCTGATCACCATGAACACAGTCACATGCTATTGCTTCCTTCTGTTGGCTACTGGTGATAGGTGAATCAAACAGGCTTAGACATCGGTGATCAGGACAAATGCCACTGGGGTATTTATTGCCTCTTGACCTCTTCCCCTGATGTCATATTTACTTATACACAGACTGGATGCCCCCGACTCTGTACCTGACCTTCACAACTGGGCTGGATCAAAATCAGGCCCTGGTCTCTTTCATAATTCCTGTCTTATAAAAGTTAGACTGACTTAAAGAGAAAAAAGACAATCCTCTTTTGTCATCCAACTCCATGCTTTTTGCCCTATGAAAAGAGACAGAACGAAGACCTAGATTTTGAGATTTTACTTGGGATGGTAAGAATTTACCATTTCCTTGGGAAAAATATATTAGTTATACATGCCTAAATGAGTTATTTATAAGCCTGCATTCTGTTATCAGGTAGGTAATTCCTTTTGTTATTTTCCTAAAGAACTTCAGCCAGGTACTATGAAAACAGAAATGGCCACACTTTGGGTAGACCACTCAACCATCCATTAATATATTTTTAGGCAAGAATTAATTGAGTCTACCATGCTCCCCGTTCCACAAATACTGCTCACACACCTCTGGGTGTGAGCGCTTCCTGGAAACCAAATCTTGTATAATGGCCCCAGAACATGGTCCATCTATAATCACAAAAGCTGGGTCTTACAAAGGCCCAACTTCATAGAAGTTGGCTAAGAGTCCAGTTCCTGTTGGTGGATGTAGGAGTTGCCAGAAACTTCATTCTGTCTTCAGATTCAAACTTAAAAAATAGCGGTTATTTCAGATTTCCAGTAACTTTCTGTTTCCTACAAAGTTAAAGTTTGAAGTGATATACTGTGGTGCTGGTAGAAACACAGGGATAGGTTCACTTTCTCTTGCTTGGCTTTCTTGGACAGGACAGGGTTTTTGAAACAGCCTGCTGGAGTGCGGGTGGGGGGAACATCCCTGGCCATAGGACAGGGTGAAGCCCTGGGTAGTATTTGTGAGTGTGGCCTCAACAACACTGGCTCTGACCACTAAGTCAGGGATCAGCAAACTGTGGCCACAGGCCAAATTCAGCCTGCCGCCTATTTTTTCCCCATTAAAATAGAGTTTTATTGGAACACAGCCAATGTGTGGAATGGCAAAGTTGACTAGTTGTGACAAAGACCATATGTCCTGCAAAGCCTAAAAATATTTACTATCTGGCCCAGAAAAAGTTTGCCAACCCCTGCCGTAAGTTATTCACAGATTTAGAAGAGATTGGGTTGAAAAATATTCTGTTTGTCTCTAACCTCTTTTGGGGGTCAAGACCAAACCAAAATAGGCCACCACTTGGCTTGAATGTGGCACCTCTGCAATTTGTAGTCAGCCTCTCAAAGGCTATTGGCAGTGAGACATAATGCTGGTTTGTGGTCAGTACTAACAGTTTTTTGTTTTGCAAATACTCATTATTAAAATAGGCTTATGTTTTTCAGAAATCATTGGAAATTATAAACTAGTGTTTGGTGCAATTTGGGTTTATGCTCTAGTGAAAAAAGAGCTTATTAGAGGCCTCCTGGAAAACTTCTAGGACTGTCATTTTTTTACTCAGCCTATAAGGAATGCTCAACTGTTTCTTTTATTATTTTTTTTTTTTTGGAATTCTCTTGTCCCCTTGGGTCTTATTGTTCTCATATATTTTTTAAAACTAGTGAGTCAGAGCCTTGCTACAATGAGAAAAACGTTTGGTCTCACAGGCCTTTGCTAGCATGAGAGATGGCGTTGAGGTGCAAAGATGTCACTGGACAAACTAAATATAGACCAAGCAAAGCACTCCCAGGCCCATCGTTTCTCTGTAAACAGAGGCCTGCTACGTGTCATGAGTCTCCTCCCCCTTTCTTTGCCCTGTGCCTTTTGCACTGCTCTGAGGAATCTTTCTCCTCAGGGTAAGGCTGATGAAGCATTCCTAAATTCCCTGAGGACACACAAAACTGCGCGAGCTGCATGAATTCTTTTCTGGAGGAAACAAGCTGGTTCTGGTGACCAGGCACAGAGTCCGGAGCCTCAAGACACCCTGCTAGCACATGTTTTCTTCCCAGTTCTTAAACTAATTTGCTGTGCATTTGGATGGCAGCACTTAGCAGCTAAGTGTGGTGACACCATAGGGTGGAACTTTTCAATTCGCTTCTTTGTATAAGTGAGTCCGGACTATGTAATTTACAGATTAAACAATGAGAATATGCATTTCTAAAAACATGCAGATACTAATGGGGTAAAGTCACTTGGGAGAGGGAGTGAACAGTGCTATATTTAGACCCAAAAGGTATTGTACAGCTGATTTTAAACTTCCTCACTTGTCTGAGGCTGGTGGGCTTAAAGTCTGCTCGGTGGTCTAAGTTGGAAGGTAGAATCCTAATTTCATGACCCTTCTTGTGATTGATTCCCCAAATCTCTCAGCACAGAGCCTAGACCCCATCCTGGAGGAAGGGAGATGCCCTAGCAGAGGGAGAATACAAATCCTTGCTTTGCCTCTGACTCACCGCATGACCATGGAAAATTCTGGTTACAAAACATGGAAAAATGCAAGTTTTTTCCCTTGTGAAACAACTCCTTGACAGTGTCTCCCAGCCATCTTACACACCCCATATGTCTAAAACTACCTCCTTTGGCAGTCAAGAAAGCTGGGACCTCCACAACTGTGAGGAAGAGGGGAGCAGGCTGCAGACAGCTGGGGTAACCAACTTGGCTGTGAGCCTAGCCTCTGTCATGGGGGGCTGTGTTGTTTAATGTAAGTGCAGCTGCTGTAACAGATAAACCCTGAAATTTTAGTAGCTCAGCTTTAATTCCTGTAAAAGCCCATTAGTGCTGGAGAGTGGGGTAAGGTAGGGTAGGGTATGGTGCTTTCCTCCCCAGTCTTTGGAGGACCCAAGCTGAGAGATGCTCTGTCGTTTCAACACGTGGTTTTCATAGATGCGCTTAGTCTAGACATCCAGCCAAAAGATGGAGGAACATATGGGAGGTTTTTATGGCTCAGACCTGGAAAGAGAGCACATAATTTCTCCCTAGATTTCAGTGCCAGATCTGAGTCACTGCAAGAAAGGCTGGGAAATTTGGTCTAGCTGTGGGTCCAGGAAGAAAGGGAAAAAAGTTTCTTGCACAAACTAGCCAGTCTCATGCACAAACTACGCCACCTGATGGAGAGGAGTCTCTAATGCTTTATCAGAGTCCATGGAATTAACCCTGGAGCTTACTAGGGCAAAGGTGCTGAATTTCTTCAGTTGGTTGGAGTTGAGGAATATAGAATTACATACTCCCTTTTTCTCTTTCTTTGAATCTAGTTGACATTGTGGTTGAGTCTCCAAGGTTTATTTCACTACCGATCTAAACCCATCTTGGTAATTATTTATTTATTTATCTGGCCAGACAACTTGACAGAGCCAGGAACTACCTTGTGAATCTGCAGCTGAATGAGTGATGAGAAAGTATGGAATTACCAGTCCCCTTGGTAGTCCTGTGGAATTGTTCCACACCTATGAGTAACACCTCTCACAGGTGAGACATTCCCTGCCTAGGATATGGAGATGCCTTGGATCTGTCCATCTTAGCTCAGTGAATCCAAGTGACCATGGAACTTCAGCAAATCCCCCTCCCTTCATGGTGGCAGGCTCCCAGTATCTGCATTTCAAGGTACAAGGGTTTTTTTTTTTTTTTTTTTTTTTTTTTTTCGCGGGTCTCTCACTGTTGTGGCCTCTCCCGTTGCGGAGCACAGGCTCCGGACATGCA
>NW_006777107.1:1373167-1374338 GCF_000442215.2 Lipotes vexillifer
TTGGAAATTGAATATAAATTACTGCTGTCTTGCTTCTTGGGTGGGATAATTCTCTGGTGTGTACTGTACCATTTACCTGAGTTTCCCATGTACATAAGCTGACCGTGGTAACTGACTCTTATAGCTGTCTTCATTTCTCTGTATCACTTTCCTAGCTCCCAACTGATGTTCCCTGCTCTTCTCAAATAAACCATTTGCAAGTGAATTCTTGTCTCAGTGTCTGCTTCTGGGAGAAAGCAAACTAAAACTCTACTATTCCAGAAAATAGCCTGGGCTGCATGAGGGGGTTATTCTGACGCTTTAAAAATAATGTTTTCCCAGGCAGATATTTTGGGATCATGGTGGTATTTACTCCCAACTTTCTTCTCTAGCTAATTTTAGTAGGTACATGGCAGTTTCCCATTAGAATTATCTTTTATTTTATTTGGGACCCAAAGAAAATTTATCTCCATATAAATTATGGTAGTGGCTTAAAAGATTTTTTTGGTATTATCCTCAGTAAGAAATACGCTCTATATTGCAACTCACTACACACACATACCCACACGCATAAAAGTGAAACAAGTCTTACTGAAGTCATTCTATTACCCTTGCTATGTGTGATCTACTCTGTTATTTCTATTCTACCCTATCTTATCCCATCCCATGCCATCCCATTCCATCTCATGCCTTCCTATGCCATCCCATCCCATCCCATCCTGTCCCATTCTATTCTGTTCTGTTCTATTTTCATTTAAGAATGAAAGCCATTAACCATTAAATCAGTTTTACAATTCTGTAATAGATCAGCACTCACAGTTTGAGAAACACTAGCTGAAGGAGACACCTTTCAAAACAGATACTGGCATAACAGGATTCTTAAAGAAAGAAAGTTCAAGAAGAGGATTTGCAAAACTGTTATTCAACAGGATAGCTGTGCAGTGACCTTTGTTGATAGAATCCACCATTTATTAACATCCTCTGTTCCTGGAAGAAATAAAAAAATCAATATATTGCAGCTACCAGGATTCTCCATGTGGGGATTTTTGCAGGTATCCCCATTCCAGCGAGAACAAGCACTGTGAGGTTAAATGGAACAAATAGATAACTGGAAACTGTGAGGCTCTTGAAAGTTCGGAACAGCATTACGGGGCTTGCACTTGATTTTTTTTTTTTTTTTTTTTTTTTTTTG
>NW_006777107.1:1374380-1405112 GCF_000442215.2 Lipotes vexillifer
CGGTCGGGCCTTCTCCCGTTGCGGAGCACAGGCTCAGCAGCCATGGCTCACGGGCCCAGTCGCTCCGCGGCATTGTGGGATCCTCCCGGACCAGGGCACGAACCCGTGTTGCTTGCATCGGCAGGCGGACTCTCAACCACTGCGCCACCAGGGAAGCCCGCTTGCACTTGATTTTAAGAATGGGTCCAGGGCTTCCCTGGTGGTGCAGTGGTTGAGAGTCCGCCTGCCGATGCAGGGGACACGGATTCGTGCCCCGGTCCGGGAAGATCCCAAATGACACGGAGCGGCTGGGCCCGTGAGCCATGGCTGCTGAGCCTGCGCGTCCGGAGCCTGTGCTCCGCAACGGGAGAGGCCCCAGCAGTGAGAGGCCCGCGTACCAAAAAATAAAAAATAAAAAATAAATAAAAGAATGGGTCCAGTGTTTTGGCTGGGAAAACCAGGAGCAGGGCGTACACAAGCTGTGTACTCATCATCATCTCACATATATGTGGTTATCAATAGCCAGCTCTGTGATTCACCAGAGACTTACTTGTATAGGAGGCTTAGAGGAAAGACTGTGAAGGGAAACTCTGAGCTCTAAGGTTAAGCCCTATGACTGGGAAGAAGCAAGAGTTCAAACCTCTTAGCCATCCAGGAGAGAACTCTTCAGAAGGGAGAGCAGTACTATTGTAGTCTCTGAGTTACTTTATAATTCTTTAGCGCTAACAGAGGGATATGTGTGTGTATGTTTAGAGTGGATAGTGGTGGATAGTTAACTTCTGAAATACTGGACTAAGGAATTTACACTCTGGGGGGTAGTCAACTAGCATTGAAAAACCATAACCTGCAATCCTATTAAAACTTTATCTCCAATAAGTACAAGAAAGTTTGCTAGTTTGTGTAAGGGATACTAGAATGGTTTTTCATTGGTGAAAGAGTGGTGATCAAGTTATGTGGATTAGCTGGAAATGTTGTACATGCATTGCTTTCTTTGTATGAACATCAGGGAGTAAGAATCTAGAGAGAGCCTCATAGGGGCTTTCTTGGACAGGTCTTCATTCAGGTTTTGTTCAACAGCTTAACACAGGATCCTGTGGCTTGACTTCTGACCAGAAATTTAGCTGAATTCTTCACTAGGACACTGATGCGTCTGCCTTGAGTGACCATTTTATACATAGATAGTATTTCCTGGGACTTCATTGCACATGTCAGGTTATCTAGTTGTTTTGGGGCCTTATTGTAATGAGTATTTGAACAGGTAGCTTCTTTGATCTGAAATGTGTTTTCAGTATAATATATCACTTGGTAATGGATTGTGGGGGAGGATAATTACAATTCTCACCCATAGCTACTGGAGGTGACCGATATCTGCCAGAATAACCTAAAACTCATGAGCAACCAAATTTGCTTGTCAGTTCCTTAGGTACACTCTCTTGATCTAAGAAAATTGTTTGAAGGTTGAAGAGAAACAGTGGTTTTTGAACACAGCCTAGTGAGTGTAACTGGTCTTGTTTCCAGCTCAGCCCTCACAGTTCTATGGAAATAGAGGCTTTGACAAAGGGTGGGTCAAAAAGCCACCTCACTATGGCCTTTATAAAAAATGTGGAGTAGAAGGAAGCCCTGCTTTGAGACACAGTAATAAAGTTGATAGCAGCATGATTTTTCTTCAAAACACAGGATATGAGTAATATTACATTTCTTTCCTTTTCCTAAATAAATATAAAATGCTCCAAGCTCCCGTTTAGCCTGACTGGTAGAAACGTCAAACCTTGTCATGATAAGGTCCTTTTTGTTGCCATGCGAATGCCCTGAGGGTCTCTCGTATTTGGTCTCCAAATATCACAGCTGACGCAGTAGTCAGTGTTCAGATTTGTACCATTCCATATCCTTCTCAAACTCTTCCAAAAAAAAAAAATAATAATAATAAAAAAAACAAAATAAAAGACTCAGATTTGTACCATTCCTCACAGCTGGGGGTTCTCCTGGGGGACTAGGGTCATTGCCAAGGCCAGGAGCTAGGTGCCCAGGGTCCTGCCTCTTTAGGAACTTTAAGATCCCTTCTGAGTTCCTGTCACATATCGAGGCACTGCAAGACATCGGGAGAGAGACTCCCAGTGCTTGTGGAGTCTACACACAGCTGCTGTCTCCCTAATCTTGAAGGATACTGTCCAAATTGCCTTCCAGTCTTGCTTTTTCCATTCCTTTCACTTCTGAGAGGAGCCCATATAATCATTCTTCAGGGGGGCCTTTAGAAACACAATGTGAAATCTCCTCCTTGGGGGAGTGGCTGGGAAAATAATATGCCGATCCATTTTTTTTCTACAAACACAGATCCTATGACGCAACCCTGTTGTGCCAACAGCCACATCTAACAATGTTGAGAGATGGGTGAGAGGAATAGCTGCAGAATTGTCACTTGAAGCCACCCAGTAAGCAGGGTGTGACCTTATGAGATAGGAAATGGCGGAGAAAAAACGGAATTCAATTTAAAGTGGAAGAAAGTAATTTGACCTTTTTGGAGGGCACATATACGTTTTTCCTGTGCAAGAAAGTACATATCCAATCATTTGCTAATAGCACAAGCACCATTACTATGATAATCATTATTTTTAGATATTACTTAAAAATAAGTAACTTTTAAAATAATAATCTACCTTTGTTTAGCATTATATATTGTCACATTATAGCATTGTATATATAGCATTATATATTGTCACACATGTGATCTTATTTGCTGTTCACCACATCCTGGGAAGTAGGCAAGGCAGATAAGATTCCCTCATTTTGCAGATAAAAAATGTCAAGTGCTTTTTATGCTAACTGAGCTCCAAAGTATATCAGGCAGTAGGCAATTCAGTGGGATTAGAACCTAAGTAGATTGTTTTTCTACTTGACCACACCGCCCTAAGCTATAAGACTGGGATTGAAAATATGGTTTGTAGATGATTTATTCTTAAGCAAATCAGTTACTTTTAAGTGTATCTTTCAAATTAGCCACAAAAGGCTTTCCTCACAATATCCAGAGAATGAGCAAATTCACTCTTCCTTTAGATCACATATTTAATCCCAACTCAGCCAAATTAATGATTAGGTATTGAATGCTTCCAGTACTCTGCAGCTGACAGCTGTTTGGAGGGATGTGGTTTTAGGAAGGATTAGGTATTCATTCATTCAGAAACATTTGAATAGTAACTACTATGTGCCATGCATCACCTTAGACTCCAGTGCTGCTCTGTCCAACATAGTAACCATGAACCACAAGTGGCGACTTAAATTTAAATTAAATACAATTTAAAAATTCAGTTCCTAGTCACACTACCACATTTCAAATGCTCAATAGCTACATATGGCTGGTGGTTTCTATTGGACAGTGCAGATACAGATTTGTAGAGGAAGAAAGTTCCTTCAAGTGCTTTCCATTTATTATACTGGAAATAGAGCATTCCTATACTTGAAGAAAGTTCTATTGTATAGCACTGCTCCACAGTGACAGAGATGTAAAGGGATTAGACTGGGCCCCTCCATTTTAAAAACATAATTATTGTATGCTTGTAGCACAACAGAATACATCATGGTAAGTTCTATAACAGAGGGTCAGTTCAGTTTAGCAGATATTTATTATCAGTCCTTATGCTGACCTCTCTGGCCATACTGATGGCTAAAAATTGGTCTCTGCCCCCCGATAGCTTACAGTTCAGTGGAGATATGAATAAAATGTCTCAAGACCTCGAGGGCAGAGCAACCGTCTCTGTCTGGGAAAGTTACAAGAGGAAAACACAATTATGCCCATTTTTTTTCATCTTCTCTGTCCATGAACATGCCTTGTTTCCTGAACAACACAGAAAATACTTTAATAACTATATTATGTAATAAGCAATTATTATAATTTTGCATTGGCATTCTCAAAGCACTGGACTCCCTTTGCTCTATTTTACAAATGAGCCTGGACCATAGGGTGGGAACCATGACAACTCCCAAATTCGCTTGGCGACATTATTCATAAGACAGGCTATTAGACCTCATCCCAATGATGCTTCTCTTTGCACTCTGCTGCTTAAAGCTGGGAGAACCTTCCTCCCATCTCCTCCTCTACCCACCGTGGGTCAGGTGCAGAAGACATTTATGTTTAACATGGTCCCAATGTACTAAGAGTGGCCAGCAGTGATCTTTTATTGAAATTTCCAACAGTGGCTGTTTTGTGTCTCTTCTCCTTTTATCATGTGTCATTTAAATTTGTACAAATAATGAAATAGTTGTCCTTTAGAGTAAGATAAATCCTCATTTAATTTGAGGGTAGTGGCTGAATATTAACTGTGTTTTCTGAGACTTTTATGAAAGAGACTCCTATTCACTGGCTGAATTATGGGGGGAAAAGTTCTCCATTGCCCTCTAGGGTTAGTGCCAAGGATTTAACCCTTAGGTTCTTTCCTGACTGGCATTAATATAACTCTACAGAAGAAAGTTGCCCAGGAGTGAAAGCACAGCATTGTCGAGACACAAGTCCATTTCAAGCTGATTTATTCCATTTAGTGAGCTGGGGTAGTTCCTTCTTCTAGTTGTGCCTGTGTTTCTGTCTTTACAGTTGATACTGATTCAGCATTTGTTGCCCTTGCTGTATTTAGAAATCTTTGCAATCTTAATTGTTAAAGAGAGACCAGGTTGCCTAAGCTCTCAGAAAATCTGGATTTATTTCTTGCTCCACCAGTCACTCATTAAGTGATCCTAGGTAAGTCATTTGTCCGTGTTGTTTTATTCTTTCCATATGCAAAATGAGGTTATGGGACACCTCCATTCCTGTCTCATGGGAATATGGAGAACACAGATGTGGAAGAGTTTGGAAGATTAGAGTTTTATGAATATTTAGATTGTAAGAGACATGTTTGCTGGTTTGCTGGCCATATCCCTATTTCTAATTAGCTTCCCTTCCTTCCATAACCCCTTGAATGGATAACCTTTCAAACCAGGTGACTCTGCTCCCATAGCTGTCACTGATAGGATTAGAATGGACAACAAATGTAGGAGAAGCCAGTCTATGATCTAGTCTGAGCCAGGCAGATGTCCCTCCTTTAGTATGAATATAGAGACAAGAAATGGAAGTCGGACAATGATAGGTCCTTGAAATAAAATGTCGGGTAGATTTTGGACATTTTGACTCAGTCCATACTGATAAGCATAAGAAGAAATGTGGTTTATGAAGACAGGCAAGAGAATGGCTAGGATGTGTGTTTATATATATATCTATATATATCTTTATTGGGATATAATTGATTTACAATGTTGTGTTAGTTTCTGCTGTACAACAAAGTGAATCAGCTATATGTATACATATATCCCCATATCTCCTCCCTCTTGAGCCTCCCTCCCACCCTCCCTAACCCACCCCTCCAGGTCGTCACAAAGCATCAGGCTGATTTCCCTGTGCTATGCAGCAGCTTCCCACTAGCCATCTATTTTACATTTGGTAGTGTATATATGTCAATGCTACTCTCTTACTTCATCCCAGCTTCCCCTTCCCCCACCATGTCCTCAAGTCTGTTCTGTACATCTGCGTCTTTATTCCTGCCCTGCCACTAGGATTATCAGTACCGTTTTTTTAGATTCCATATATGTGTGTTAGCATACGGTACTTGTTTTTCTCTTTCTAACTTACTTCACTCTATATGACAGACTCCAGGTCCATCCACCTCATTACAAATAACTCAATTTTGTTCCTTTTTATGGCTGAGTAATACTCCATTGTATATATGTGCCACATCTTCTTTATCCATTTATCTGTCGATGGGCATTTAGGTTGCTTCTGTGTCCTGGCTATTGTAAATAGTGCTGCAATGAACATTGTGGTACATGTCTCTTTTTGAATTATGGTTTTCTCAGGGTATATGCCCAGTAGTGGGATTGCTGGGTCATATGGTAGTTCTACTTTTAGTTTTTTAAGGAACCTCCATACTGTTCTCCATAGTGGCTGTATCAATTTATATTCCCACCAGCAGTGCAGGAGGGTTCCCTTTTCTCCACATCCTCTCCAGCATTTATTGTTTCTAGATTTTTTGATGATGGCCATTCTGACCGGTGTGAGGTGAAACCTCATTGTGGTTTAGATTTGCATTTCTCTAATGATTAGTGATGTTGAGCATATTTTCACGTGTTTGTTGGCAATCTGTATGTACACTTTGGAGAAAAGTCTGTTTAGGTCTTCTGCCCATCTTTGGATTGGGTTGTTTGTTTTTTTGATATTGAGCTGCATGAGCTGCTTGTACATTTTGGAGATTAATCCTTTGTCAGTTGCTTCATTTGCAAATATTTTCTCCCATTCTGAGGGTTGTCTTTTTGTCTTGTTTATGGTTTCCTTTGCTGTGTAAAAGCTTTTAAGTTTCATTAGGTCCCATTTGTTTATTTTTTATTGTATTTCCATTTCTCTAGGAGTTGGGTCCAAAAGGATCTTGCTGGGATTTATGTCATAGAGTGTTCTGCCTATGTTTTCCTCTAAGAGTTTGATAGTGTCTGGCCTTACATTTAGGTCTTTAATCCATTTTGAGTTTATTTTTGTGTATGGTGTTTAGAAGTGTTGTAATTACATTCTTTTACAAATAGCTGTCTGTTTTTCCCAGCACCACTTATTGAAGAGGCTGTCTTTTCTCCATTGTATATTCTTGCCTCCTTTGTCAAAGATAAGGTGAACATCTGTGTGTGGGTTTATCTCTAGGCTTTCTATCCTATTCCATTGATCTATATTTCTGTTTTTGTGCCAGTACCATACTCTATTGATTATTGCAGCTTTGTAGTATAGTCTGAAGTCAGGGAGCCTGATTCTTCCAGCTCCATTTTTCTTTCTCAAGATTGCTTTGGCTATTCGGGGTCTTTTGTGCTTCCATACAAATTGTAAAATTTTTTGTTCTAGTTCTGTGAAAAATGCCATTGGTAATTTGACAGGGATTGCATTGAATCTGTAGATTGCTTTGGGTCGTATAGTCATTTTCACAATGTTGATTCTTCCAATTGGATGTGTTAAGAAAAGCAGGTAAGTGACCCTGAGACACTGGAAAGAATGAGATAGGGTGATGGAGTGAAGGGCTGTTTAAAACTTTCTATTTCCCATGAGGTCTGGCTCTGTTTTAGGCATTTTTACTTTTTAATTTGAACCACAGTCTCATGAGATAGGAGGCATTATGACTGCTGATTTAGGAGAACATAGTTATGTGACTTATCCAAGGTCACATAGTCGGTTTTGAAGTTGGTTGAGAAGTTTTTTTTTTTTTTTTTTGCGGTACGCGGGCCTCTCACCGCTGTGGCCTCTCCCGCCATGGAGCACAGACTCCGGACGCGCAGGCCCAGCGGCCATGGCTCACGGGCCTGGCCGCTCCGCCGCATGTGGGATCCTCCCGGACCAGGACACGAACTCGCGTCCCCTGCATCGGCAGGCGGACTCTCAACCACTGCACCACCAAGGAAGCCCTGGTTGAGGATTTGATTACAGTTCTCTGCTTCTAACTTCAAAGTTTTTTCTGCTACAGTATTTCTTATTATTTACATTCATTGTTGTTTAAGGTTGAAGGTGAAATAAGAACTAAAGTTGTTTAGTCCAATGTAGATACTGCAGGCTGATATTTTATTTGTAAGTTGCCTGAGCAATATTTGATGTCATCCCAGATATTTGTCCTAATGCCAAAACCTCACTCTTAAATTTGTTTCCTCCTCAGGAATACGCTCCTAGTTTTTTCCTATTCATCCCACTCAAATTATTACTCATTTCTGTTAGATCTGGAGTATGAGAGTTTACAAGGCTATTGTATATTATTTTCATGGTTTTGATAGATATTTTCTGAGTTTGGTCATCTCAGTTTAGCTTAGATTTAAAAAAAAATATTATTAGGACATATTTGAGTGATAATCACAAAAGCAAGCACTAGCTTTTCATTTAAGATCTAAGTTGCCAAAAAAGATGTATTTATTTCATCAAGGCAGTGGTTTTCAAATTTTCTTAGTGATGGAACTATTTAATCAAATAAAATATTATGCTGAAAATTAATATGAAAAGAAATTTAAATGGACCTTGTTTGTTTGAGGGAAAATGGTAGATACTGTTCCTCTCATCTCTACCCCTAGCCCACCTCTTTTCTCTGAGGGGAGCTATCAGTACTTCTGACTTCTATAGTTCTATATTCCACAGTTTTAAGGCCACTATACTAAACCATAAAATTTATTGTCAGTAATTTTTATTTTACAAAAAGCTATTTTCTCAGAGAAAAATAACAAAATATCAATTCTAAGAGTCACCTTCATTGGTGCTTCACTGAGCTTCCTTGAAGACAAAGGCCTTTGTCCTACCCATTTTGTCTTGCTTGTTTTTCTATTTTCTACTGTACCAAATAGTTGCTTCCTGCGAAAGGAAGAAAACGAACAACTATGTGAACAGAACCTTGGACTAGGGAATATATTATCTGCATGGCTTTTAACATTTACTGTCTTTTTTCCCCCTTGATGACATAAAATGCTATTTTAATACTGCCAAACAGTACTTCACTTTTGCAGTTTCTCCCAAGAACATAGTGAGTTTCTCCATAAAGAAGAGCTTTGGAGCTAATAGTCATGGGTGTTAAACTTTCTGGGAAACCTTGAGTAATCTATTTAACCCCTCTGAGCTTCTGTTTTCTGATCTCGAAAACAGAGCAGTGGCATCCAGTTGACTTAGATAAGGTCACATAAGCCATAGGGTTGTTGTTAGGAATATTTGTAAAATGCTTAGCATACTGCTCCGCCTAAGGTATGTGCTCAGTAAATAAAACCTATTTTTATTTTGAGGGCAATAGGAAAGGCAATGAAGAAAAGGACAAAATCACAGTGAAAATGCAAAGTCAGTGTCAAGCCAAATTATATCCATCAATGTGAACATTGTGCTGTGTATTTCACAGAGCGCTTACTTGTGTTACACGGTTGACAGAAATTTGTTTTAGAGTTGGCGGGTAATTAAATCTCACCTTTTCCAAGAGCTCGTGCAATGTGATGAAGAGCTTAAAAAATATCCTCTCAAAAGGACTTTGACTAATGCCTGGGATAGTTATCTCATTAATAGTTAGCATGAT
Organism: Lipotes vexillifer; assembly: GCF_000442215.2. Lineage (NCBI taxonomy): Eukaryota > Metazoa > Chordata > Mammalia > Artiodactyla > Lipotidae > Lipotes > Lipotes vexillifer. The sequence continues at coordinate 1,383,440 of NW_006777107.1, forward strand.
ATTAATACAAATGAAGTAGAGGAATAGGTTTCTTTGTTGCCCATTCATAGAGTGACTCAGACTGGCAGCTGTTACCTTTTTTTAATGACTGCCTTCTTCCTGCTGCAAGTACCCCACCCTTTATGCCAGTTTCCACGTTTTTCACTTGTTCTATTAAAATACTAGGTAGATTATAGTTTTTTTCCCTTTGACGTATAAATTACTCAATTTTCTATAGCATCAAATCTGTCACTCCAGTTGATTTTATTCATTTTCCCCTATCTTACTCTTCCCACTCCTCTCTCATTACAATAATAAAATTCCTCTTCCTTACTTGTAACTTTCTAGCTCTGTAGAAGTTTGAGTGACTCATCACATAGTGGAGTTGATGAAGTCAACAGCTGCTGGAAAATCATCTTTTTCCTTAATAACTGTATCAACATGTGTTTGCCATTACTCAAGTAAGAAAAAATGTATATATCAAATATCCATGGTAGTGCTTGCTAAAATTTTCATAGGGGAAACTCATGTTTTAACATATCAGAGTGTTCAAATGGGTACAATAGAGAAAGTTTCAATGGGGGAACAAAATCATGGAGAAAAGAATGAAGTTGGGGAAGAAAAACAAATGGCAAGTATGTTGTTGATAATGCTATAATTTATTTCACAACAGGTTAGGTGACCTTCTTCATGACACTATTAGCAGTAAAGCAGAAACTTGGCACTTCACTCCTTCATAGTCTCCATCCATCCATCCAGCACTCTATCCATCTAACAAATACTAATTGAAAGTCTATTATGGTAAAAATCTCTGCTTCATGGAGTTTGTATCCTAAGGGAGGTAAAGACAAAAAATTATAAACCGACAAATAAAATAATTTCTCAATATTATGTGCAGTGAAGGAAATAGGCAAGAGGCTAAGATAGAGACTAACAAGGGAGGACTTTCTTCAGATAAGGAAGGCATGGAAGACCTCTCTGAGGAGTAATATTGAGGCTGAGACTTAAAGGATGAGAAGGAGGTAGCAAAGTAGAGAGGAAGGTATAAGAGCAGTCCAGTCTGATTGAACAGCTGTGCAAAGTCCTGTGACCAGATGGGACTTAAAATGTTCTTGGGAATGAAAGATCAGTGTGTCTGGAGGACAGGTAGTAAGGTGGTGGTGGTGTGAGCTAAGATGGAAGAGACAGGTAGGGTCTGGGTCATGTAAGACTCTGTGGGCCTTGGTCAAGGGGTTAGATTTTATAATGAATACAATAAGAAGCTACTGGAGGGTTTTAAGCTGTGTGTGTTTGTACATATGTGTGACAGTTTGTGTTGCTGTATAACAAAATGACCAAGTGAGTTAGATTAGGGAGCAAGAGTGGAAACAGAAGAACTAGCTAGGATAGTTCAGGATTTAAATGATGGTTGCTTACACGGAGGTAGTGACAGGGGAGATGAGGCAAGAGTTTAAAAGCACTGGAGGTGGAACTGACAGAATCCTATTAGTTAGTGATAAAAGAGAAACCATCCTAAGAAAATATTGCTCAATGACATATAAGTGATATCATATGATATTTGTCTTTCTCTGTCTGACTTCACTTAGTATGATAATCTCTAGCTCCATCCATGTTGCTGCAAATGGCATTATTTCATTCTTTTTTTTTTGGACACAGCAGTGAATTTATTTATTTAGAAATTTTTAATTTTATATTGGAGTATAGTTGATTAACAATGTGTTAGTTTCAGGTGTACAGCAAAGTGATTCAGTTATACATAGACAAGTATCTATTCTTTTTCAAATTATTTTCCCGTTTAAGTTGTTACAGAATATTGAGCAGAGTTCCCTGTGCCATACAGTAGGTCCTTGTTGGTTGTCTATATATTTTAAATAGAGCAATGTGTACATGTCAATATGGCTGACTAATATTCCATTGTATATATATACCACATCTTCTTTATCCATTTATCTTTTGGTGGACATTTAGGTTGCTTCCATGTCTTGGTAATTGGAAATAATGCTGCTATGAAGATTGGGGTATGTGTTTCTTTTCGAGTTAAGTGTTTTCGGTTTTTTGGATATATACCCAGGAGTGTAATTGCTGGATCATGTGGTAGTTCTATTTTTAGTTTTTTGAGAAAGCTCCATACTGTTTTCTACAGTGGTTGTACCAATTTACATTCCCACCAACAGTGTAGGAGGGTTCCCTTTTCTCCATATCCTCTCCAACATTTGTTATTTGTGTTCTTTTTGATGATAGCCATTCTGACAGATGTGATGTAATATCTCATTATGGTTTTGATTTGCATTTCCTAATGCTAATGATTGGTGATGTTGAGCACCTTTTCATGTGCATGTTGGCATCGGCATTTCCTCTTTGTAAAAATGTCTATTCAGATCTTCTGCCCATTTTTCAATCAAGCTGTTTATTTTTTTTATGTTGAGTTGTATGAGCTGTTTATATATTTTGGATATTAACCCCTTATCAGTCATATCATTTGCAAATATTTTCTCCCATTCAGTATGCTGTCTTTTTGTTTTGTCAATGGTTTCCTTTGCTGTACAAAAGCTTTTCTTTAAAGTCACTACACTGATTCTTCTTGAATAACTTTGGTATAACTTTGGCCAAGATCTGACATGCTGCCACGGTCAAAAGCATGTCTCCACACTGCATACGAGAAATGGATTTACTGGGTAAACACAAATGCCAGCCTGGGTTACTAAATAATCAGCCTAAGTGCTTGCATGAGAGCCCAGCAAAGGGAGGGACTCTGTTAACAACATCAAAGGAGTTTCAGGCGGAGAGAAATTAGGAGAAGATCCCTTTGCAAAATATTTTTTTGGAAGCTGTGATGGTTAATTTTATGTGTCAGCTTGACCGGAGTACCCAGATATTTGGTCAAACATTATTCTGGGTGTTGCCATGAGGATGTTCTCAGATGAGATTAACATTTAAATTGGTAGACTGGGAGGGCAGACAGCAGAAGCAAGAAGAACTACAATCCTGAAGCCTGTGGAACAAAAACCACATTCACAGAAAGACAAGATGAAAAGGCAGAGGGCTATGTACCAGATGAAGGAACAAAATAAAACCCCAGAAAAACAACTAAATGAAATGGAGATAGGCAATCTTCCAGAAAAAGAATTCAGAATAATGATAGTGAAGATGATCCAGGACCTCGGAAAAAGAAAGGAGGCAAAGATCGAGAAGATGTGAGAAACGTTTAACAAAGATCCAGAAGAATTAAAGAACAAAGAAACAGAGATGAACAATACAATAACTGAAATGAAAACTACACTAGAAGGAATCAATAGCAGAATAACTGAGGCAGAAGAACGGGAAAGTGACCTGGAAGACAGAATGGTGGAATTCACTGCTGTGGAACAGAATAAAGAAAAAAGAATGAAAAGAAGTGAAGACAGCCTTAGAAACCTCTGGGAAGACATTAAATGCAACAATATTCGCATTATAGGGGTCCCAGAAGGAGAAGAGAGACAGAAAGGACCTGAGAAAATATTTGAAGAGATTATAGTCGAAAACCTCCCTAACATGGGAAAGGAAATAGCCACCCAAGTCCAGGAAGCACAGAGAGTCCCATACAGGATAAACCCAAGGAGAAACACACTGAGACACATAGTAATCAACTTGGCAAAAATTAAAGATGAAGGAAAATTATTGAAAGCAGCAAGGGAAAAACAAAAAACAACATACAAGGGAAGTCCCACAAGGCTAACAGCTGATTTCTTAGCAGAAACTCTACAAGCCAGAGAGAGTGGCGTGATATACTTAAAGTGACGAAAGGGAAGAACCTACAACCAAGATTACTCTACCCAGCAAGGATCTCATTCAGATTCAACGGATAAATCAAAAGCTTTACAGACAAGCAAAAGCTAAGAGAATTCAACACCACCAAACCAGCTCTACAGCAAATGCTAAAGGAACTTCTCTAAGTGGGAAACACAAGAGAAGAAAACGACGTACAAAAACAAACCCAAAACAATTAAGAAAATGGTCATAGGAGCATACATATTGATAATTACCTTAAACGTGAATGGATTAATGCTCCAACCAAAAGACACAGGCTTGCTGAGGGGATACAAAAACAAAACCCATATATATGCTGTCTACAAGAGACCCACTTCAGACCTAGGGACACATACAGACTGAAAGTGAGGGGATGGAAAAAGATATTCCATGCAAATGGAAATCAAAAGAAAGCTGGAGTAGCAATACTCATATCAGGTAAAATAGACTTTAAAATAAAGTTACAAGAAACAAGGAAGGACACTACATAATTATCAAGGGATCAATCCAAGAAGAAGATATAACAAGGAAAAATATATATGCACCCACCATAGGAGCACCTCAATACATAAGGCAACTGCTAACAGCTCTAAAAGAGGAAATTGACAGTAAAACAATAATAGTGGGGGACTTTAACACCTCAATTACACCAATTGACAGATCATCCAAACAGAAAATTAATAAGGAAACACAAGCTTTAAATGACACAATAGACCAGATAGATTTAATTGATATTTATAGGACATTCCATCCAAAAACAGCAGATTACATTTTCTTCTCAAGTGCGCACGGAACATTCTCCAGGATAGATCACATCTTGGGTCACAAATCAAGCCTCAGTAAATTTAAGAATGTCTTTTCTGACCACAACATTATGAGATTAGAAATCCATTACAGGGAAAAAAATGTAAAAAACACAAGCACATGGAGGCTAAACAATATATTACTAAATAACCAAGAGATCACTGAAGAAATCAAAGAGGAAATCACAAAATACCTAGAGACAAGTGACAATGAAAACACGACAATCCAAAACCTATGGGATGCATCAAAAGCAGTTCTAAGAGGGAAATTTATAGCTATACAAGCCTACCTCAAGAAGCAAGAAAATTCTCAAAAAACAATCTAACCTTACACCTAAAGGGACTAGAGAAAGAAGAACAAACAAAACCCAAAGTTAGCAGAAGGAAAGAAATCATAAAGGTGAGAGCAGAACTAAATGAAATAGAAACAAAGAAAACAGTAGCAAAGATCAATAAAACTAAAAGGTGGTTCTTTGAGAAGATAAACAAAATTGATAAACCATTAGCCAGAATCATGAAGAAAATGAGGGAGAGGACTCAAATCAATAAACTTAGAAATGAAAAAGGAGAAGTTACAACAGACACCGCAGAAATATAAAGCATCCTAAGAGACTACTACAAGCAACTCTATGCCAATAAAATGGACAACCTGGAAGAAATGGATAAATTCTTAGAAAGGTTTAACCTTCCAAGACTGAACCAGGAAGAAATAGAAAATATGAACAGACCCATCACAAGTAATGAAATTGAAACTGTGATTAAAAATCTTCAAACAAAAGTCCAGGACCAGATGGCTTCACAGGTGAGTTCTATCAAGCATTTAGAGAAGAGCTAACACCCATCGTTCTCAAACTCTTCCAAAAAATTGCAGAGGAAGGAACAATCCCAAACTCATTCTATGAAGCCACCATCACCCTGATACCAAAACCAAAGATACTACAAAAAAAGAAAATTACAGACCAATATCACTGATGAACATAGATTCAAAAATCCTCAACAAAATACTAGCAAACAGAATCCAACAACACATTAAAAGGATTATACACCATAATCAAGTGGGATTTATCCTAGAGATGCAAGGATTCTTCAATATATGCAAATCAATCAATGTGATACACCATATTAACAAATTGAAGAATAAAAACCATATGATCATCTCAACAGATGCAGAAAAAGCTTTTGACAGAATTCAACACCCATTTATGATAAAAACTCTCCAGGAAGTGGGCATACAGGGAACCTACTTCAACATATAAAGGCCATATATGGCAAACCCACAGCAAACATCATTCTCATTGGTGAAAAATTGAAAGCATTGCCTCTAAGATCAGGAACAAGACAAGGATGTCCACTCTCACCACTATTATTCAACATAGTTTTGGAAGTTTTAACCACAGCAATCAGAGAAGAAAAAGAAATAAAAGGAACACAAGTTGGGAAAGAAGTAAAACTGTCACTGTTTGCAGATGACATGATACTATACGTAGAGAATCCTAAAGATGCCACCAGAAAACTACTAAAGCTAATCAATGAATTTGGTAAAGTTGCAGCATACAAAATTAATGCACAGAAATCTCTTGCATTTCTGTACACTAAAGATGAAAAATCTGAAAGAGAAGTTAAGGAAACACTCCCATTTACCACTGCAACAAAAAGAATAAAATACCTAGGAATAAATCTACCTAGGGAGACAAAAGACCTGTATGCAGAAAAATATAAGACACTGATGAAAGAAATGAAAGATGATACCAGCAGATGGAGAGATATACCATGTTGTTCGACTGGAAGAATCAATATTGTGAAAATGACTATACTACTCAAAACAATCTACAGATTCAATGCAATCCCTATCAAATTACCAATGGCATTTTTTACGGAACTAGAACAAAAAGTCTTAAAATTTGTATGGAGACACAAAAGACCCTGAATAGCCAAAGCAATCTTGAGGGTAAAAAACGGAGCTGGAGGAATCAGACTCCCTGACTTCAGACTATATTACAAAGCTACAGTAATCAAGATAATATGGTACTGGCCCAGAAACATAAATATAGATCAATGGAACAGGATAGAAAGCCCAGAGATAAACCCATGCACCTATGGTCAACTAATCTGTGACAAAGGAGGCAAGAATATACAATGGAGAAAAGACAGTCTCTTCAAAAAGTGTTGCTGGGAAAACTGGACAGCTACATGTTAAAGAATGAAATTAGAACACTCCCTAACCCCATACACAAAAAAATCTCCAAATGGATTAGAGACCTAAATGTAAGACTGGGCTCTGCAAAACTCTTAGAGGAAAACATAGGAAGAACAGTCTTTGACATAAATCACAGCAAGATATCCTTTGATCCACCTCCTAGAGTCATAGAAATAAAAACAAAAGTAAACAAATGGGACGTAATGAAACTTAAAAGCTTTTGCATAGCAAAGTAGACCCCAGACAAAAAGATGACCCTCAGAATGGGAAAAAATATTTGCAAGTGAATCATCGGACAAAGGATTAATTTCCAAAATATATAAACAGCTCATGCAGCTCAATATTAAAAAAAACCAAACAACCCAATCCAAAAATTGGCAGAAGATCTAAATAGACATTTCTCCAAAGAAGACATACAGATGGCCAAGAAGCACGTGAAAAGCTGCTCAACATCACTAATTATTAGAGATATGCAAATCAAAACTACAATGAGGTATCACCTCACACCAGTTAGAATGGACATCATCAGAAAATCTGCAAACAACAAATGCTGGAGAGGGTGTGAAGAAAAGGGAACCCTCTTGCACTCTTGGTGGGAATGTAAATTGATACAGCCATTATGGAGAACAGTATGGAGGTTCCTTAAAGAACTAAAATTAGAATTACTGTATGACCCAGCAATCCCACTACTGGGCATATACCCAGAGAAAGCCATAATTCCAAAAGACACACGCACCCCAACGTTCACCCCAACGTTCATTGCAGCAGTATTTACAATAGCCAGGTCATGGAAGCAACCTAAATGCCCATCGACAGATGAATGGATAAAGAAGATTGGTACATATATACAATGGAATATTACTCAACCATAAAAAGGAACGAAATTGGGTCATTTGTAGATATGTGGATGGATCTAGAGACTGTCATACAGAGTGAAGTAAGTCAGAAAGAGAAAAACAAATATCGTATATTAACGCATATATGTGGAACCTAGAAAATGGTACAGATGAACTGGTTTGCCGAGCAGAAATTGAGACACAGAAGTAGAGAAAAAAACATATGGACACCAAGAGGGGAAAGTGGCAGGAGGTGGGGGTTATGGTGTGATGAATTGGGAGATTGGGATTGACATGTATACACTGATGTGTATAAAATGGATGACTAATAAGAAAAAAAAACATAAAAAAATAAATTGGTAGACTGAGTAAAGCAGATTGCCCTCTCTAATGTGGGTGGGCCTCATCCAATCAGTTGAAGGACTGAATAGAACAAAAAGACTGATCCTTTCCTGAGTAAGAGAGAATTCCTACTGCTTGAATTCTTTTGTACTGGAACATTGGTTTTGTCCTGCCTTTGAACTCAAAGTGAAACATCAGCTTTTCCTGGGTCTCAGCCTGCCAGCTTTTGGACTAGAACTACACCATCAGTTCTCCTGGGTCTCCAGCTTGTTGACTTACCCTGAAGACCTTGAGACTTTTTAGCTTCCTTAACTTGTGTGGACCAGTTTCTTACTCCTTAATCTCTCTCTTTCTTTCTCTATATGTAGTTTCCTAATATATTCATATATGTATATTTCATATATGTATTTCCTATTGGTTCTGTTTCTGTGGAGCACCCTGACTAATACAGAAGCTCTTAATGTAAACTTAGCTAAGGCCAAAATAAATTATTTCTGAAATGTGCATCTTAAAAAATTCCAGTTAAGAAATGGCAAAAATTCAAAGCAAAGCCCCCTCCCTGAATGTATCATTTATCAATGGAGAAAGTTAATATCTATCACATAAAGTTGTTGGGAGTGCAAATTAGATGACATAAAACAAAACATTGAGTAAACTGCTAAACAAATATTTCTTATTAATTATAACTTTCACCTGAAGTAACTCATGAATGTTGATGGCCTTAGAAGAAAGAGCCCAACTAAATGTGGAAAATGTGGTCTTGAAAAGTGGAAGACCACCACCCCCAAAAACATACTACAAATATGTACACACACCATGAATATGCTCATTACACACACACACACACACACACACACACACACACACCACAGAAATCAACACATACAGACCTGTTTTGAGGAAAAATAATAAAACTGACAAACTGTTAAACATTTTTATTGTGCAGACTTATAACTTTACAGGATATGCAGGATAAAAAAGTGCAAAATATCAGTAAGCATATAAAATTTCAGCTATCTTTTGGACCAGCACTTGATTTGTACAAGGGACTAAGCATCTATATAGAACAGACATGTCTTGGGATACACAGTTTACAGATTGAATCACAAAGCAATTTCCCAAGTGATTTTCCTCATATAAAGATAAAAATATCTTTGCACTTAAAAATATTTCAGTATAGTACATTTTCAGTTATGTACACAGTTTAAAAGTAAAACTATGTCCATGCCAGTGTCTGTTTTAAATGCAAAAAACCTAAGTAGGTAACAGGTTGGCAATTAAAGTGTCAGGAAAACTGGAAGAGGCCAACAAACAAACAAACAAACAAAAAAGCAGAATTCCAACAGGTGTATGGAAATAAAAATAAAAGCATAACTGAAGGTTAAAAATAAAGTCCCCCTGGGAAGAATCTTAATATGAGCAGGAGGAATAAAAAGCTTTCCGATGTACCAGGCAGCTTTCTGTATGTGACTCAGGTTTACAGGTAAAATTCCTCAGTTTGAGTTCAGAAGAATTTGAATTTATTCCAGCAAAATTACCTCAATCTTTTATTACTGCGTCCTCCCCCATCTTCTCTCTGAGCAAAGTGATGCTTGGATTAGGTCCAAAGCTCCTGGCAGGGGGAGGGGCCATGTGTCACAGCATTACTGACAGTTGCAAGTGCTTTACTTTGAAGAGGTCACATTTGCAACAACTCTGACAGTCTCACACAATGGCCTCCATTTTATGAGCCCTTCCCCAGAGGCCCACCGATCAGCTGAAAAGAGAACACAATGTTCAGCCACTAAACCACCCCAGTGATGGATTAGTTTGGAGTCAGGAAAGCGTGATTATTCTTGAAAATAAACGAAGCTGAATAGACATGCTGACCTCATTCAGCTGGTGAGAGACAGGGAAAGTTGGCTTCTACTCCTGCCAACCCAGAGAGGGCTTGGCCCCATTTATCCACCTTAATTCGTTAAATGGGGCTGATGTGGACCATACTCGATATGGGTAAAGATGTTGTGTCATCAAGTGCAGACATGAACTTCATCTGATTCTGTATCTCAGAGTCAGAAACAAGTGTGAAGAACTAGGTAATGGATTTTTCTAATTTTGGTCTTCAGGGAGGCTGCTGACCTAATGAAAGTTGATGAGGTGGACCCTATTTGAAAAGGAAAACCTGGAGAACAGGAAGGCACTTAGGTGTCACCATCTATATAACAAATAGTCAGGCACAGAAAGTATCACAGGTTAAAATTTCAGGAGAGTAACGCATTAGTCAGATCATGTGCAGATTATATTTTCTAACTTGATAAAGATCACTAGATTCCACTGGATCATTAAAGTGATGGCAGCAATCCACTAACAGTTCAGAGGGAAGAGTTGGTTGAAAACTGCCCACATACCTGTACACTCAATGGCAATAGCCTGGAATTCTTCCCTTACCATAAAAGGATCAACATTTTAGAATAGGCAGTTGAGGTTGTTAGTTCTTTTTTTTTTTCCTCCTCAGTTCTTCATATTTCTCTCAAATTATCTTTCAATGATAGGCTCATATCTCAGCCAATAAAACAATGATCCAAATGTAAGGAAAATATTTTAAATGGGTTTAAAAAATTCATACCACCCCAAAAATAGAAGACATAGCTCAGAAGAGACAAATAATAGTTATGAAAACTGAGTGATTTCTTTGCTCTGAACCAAGAAAATTCATTCATATATTGTTGCTAACAACTTGAAACTTGAAATTGGCACCAAGGAAATTCAAAGGGAAAAAAAGAACCGGATATACTTCTATCCTTGAAATGTCATTTATATTTCTTTCTGCGTGTTGATGTGGATATTGCTGAATATTTTGCCAATAGACTCAAATAGCGGGTCACAGAAGGCATGGACGTAGATGGAATAGACACGGCTGATGCACTGAATCTCAATCAAGAAACTCTTAATGCACGGTACAACTGCCCAGATGTGCAGAAAAGAGAGAATGGCAAAGTAAATGCCCCAGATGAGTGCCACTGGGATGCCAAAGAGGGCAGACAGCAAACGGTAAAACCAGTACTTCGTCACAGTGAAGGTGGTGAAGCTGGCCTTCCAGATGCCATCGAAACTGTGTGTCCCTTCTGGTTCTGCAATCACATCTTCAAAATCAATCTAAAAGGAAGAAGTGACAGAACATGAGCATGAAATAGAAGAAAAGAAAAAAAAAAAACCCATTTCTAAGTATGCATAAATATATATTAGCTTTTATGTACAGGTTCTGTGTAAGATGCTAAAAGGCACCCAGCAGCATAAGCCTCGCTTGGAATTTATAGGAAATTCAGAGATTTGGGCCCCACAAAAATCCCTAGGAGTGGCATCAAGGAGATTTTCTAACATGTCCCCCAGGTGCTTCTTTGCTGTGTGAAAGGTTGAAAACTGCTGCTCTGAGGGAAACTAAATGGATATAATAAAATTCCTGCCTTCAAGTAAAACCCAGCAACATGGATAAGTATACATGGCACTCAATAAAATGTAAATGACATGACCTAAGTTAATTGACTCCAAGACAACTACACACACAATGTTAAGGGGTAGTTAGTTCATAACTGATTATCAACTCTTCAAACATTCAACTGCTAGAATATCTTCAGGAAATTAGATCATTGTGAGCTCTGAGGATTCAAGAAGTCTTCATGGGGTGGTGGGACCTGAGCAGGGATTGGAAAATGGGGTATGATTTGGAAAGGAAGGAAGAAGGGATCTTGAAAATGCAGTGAGCAAGGCCCCAGGAACAAGGAAGGATGATACAGTGAGTGTCACAGGCAGATAGACCTGTGTGGCCACGGCTGGAAAGATGGGAGGCCAGATTCAATTTTATTTTATATACAGTGGGGGTCTATTGAAGATGCTGGAGCAGAGGAATACAGCCACAATCAATGCAGTCATTTATCAACATGAATTTGATATCAGTGTCCAGCTGAGAAAAAAGGAAGAGACTCAAGGCAGAGAGATTCTTGCTGTATCCCAAGTTTGAGGTGGTAGGGCCAAAACTGGAATAGGCCATGAAAAAGAAAAAAGAAAAGAATAAATAATGAATTTCAGGATGTTAAAGGAAGAATCCACAGGACTTAATTACTTCAAGGATAGGGAGAGAGAAAAGCCTAAGGTGAGCTTTGAGCTTCAGGTTTTCCTGCTAGAGAGAGCAGAGGTGACATTAAAAGCAAGAAGAAAATTAGGAAGGCAGTTAAGAAAATGTTAAGAGAGAACTTAATTTTTGAATTGAGCAAACAGTAAGGTTTTGAATAAGGACAGATGCAAACATCAGTGGTCCACACCTGTACTAGTCCCTTTTGGTGGCCACTAGGAAGTAATCAAATGAGTTTGCAGTCACATAGCACTTAACAGTTACCAAGTGCTTCTACATGCATAGTCTCCATGTGATCTGGGATTTCAAACCAATCTGGGAAGGTAGGTTGTCATTTTACAAAAGAAGATACTTAGGTTTAGAGAGGTGAAGGTGACTTGCTGAAGTCAAACACAAAGCAATGGTGGGGACAGAATGCAAACTTGGCCTCTTTCCCAAATAGCGTTCTCTCCCACAGTACGTGTTCACTTAAGCAATTAATTCCCAGGAGCTTTTATCCCTCTGGAAGGATTATATAGACTAAACTGAAGCATAGGGTAAAAAAATTACCACCAAAAGAATAGGACAGAGCCAGCTTAACTGCTTGGTGGTGGCAGCAATATGAAGGGATCTAATGTAGTTTGAAATCCAAACAAGTTGATGACTGCTAGCAGCAATCCAGCTAATCTCAGGATTAGGGAATTAGGACTTGGGTGACTCCATGGAGTCTCTCAGTGCCAAGGAGCCACTTTTGATTCAACACAAATAAAACCTCTTTCATAAAAAGTACATAATACTTACCAATAGTTAAGGTTTATTTTCTAGAGCATTCTGTTTCTTGATCTGTTGTCCAATGTCCTAAGAATATGTAATATATAAAAATGGTATGTCCACAATTATCTAAATGAAGCTAAGTAAATTTATTGTTGTTCTAATGTTTTCTTTCTTCATTTAGATCTAGACTCAGAAGTAAACATTTACTTGTGTGTTTTCAAAGGCTGTTCTAAATGTGCGGCAAGTCAGATCAGTCCTTTAATGAAGTTTCTGTGCAGTTTACTTGTCTACTGTGGGGTTTTGCTCGGATAATGCATTTTCCTAGAGCTATTAAAAATAAAGCCCTGCTGTTTTCCTTCATTCAACTGAAAGGTACCCAAAGAATTTTATTTTTTAAAGATGACCTTATTTTGTAAGAGGATTTGGTGAGGTCAGAATGAATGCGCTAGAGCAAGTGTTCTTAATCTGAGTCAAAGGATGGGCAGTGTTGGTCCATGAATGCCCTGAAGTGGGTGCATACATTTTGAGTGTACAATAGAAAAGGGTCCATTGCTTTTTATTAGAAAATATCTATTACCAAAGAAGGCTGGTAAGCACTTTATGGGAACAGAGGATTCCTATCTCTTTACAGAACAGAATTTAAGCACGTCTGCCTAGAGATTCTTTTCCAAGGGAATGGATAGTTACTAACACTTGTTGATTGGCTATCATGATCAAACACTGTTCTCATTTAACTTACAGCAACTCTGTAATTTATTATTCCCATTTCATAGAAAAATGTAAGGTTTAATAAATTGTCCAGGTAAATAAGAGGTGGATTTGAATTTCTAATCTGGTTTGAAAGATACCGACTCTTTCTTCAATACCACATTGCTTAAAAAAATATTTTTCAAATTTTCTCTAAGATGATTATAGTATTTCATAATTAAATGGTACATTAACAAAAAAGAGTTTACTGAATTTAACCCTCTGGTAACTGTAAGAATTCCCACAGTGTGGTCTCTGAGGACCGTGTTACGATGAGGTCATACACATATATACACAATTGGTCCTTAGTGAAGATCTATGAACATATGCATGTGTGTAAGATTTCTCAACGATAAGTTAATTTTTCTAAACATAAATATAAATGCTTTTTTCAATGAATATTTTGGAAATTCTTAAGCTTTATTTTAACTTGCTTTGATTATTTCAAAGCAAGTTTAGTGCTTTTTTAATGCTTTCCAGAAACTGCACTGAGCATGATTTATTTATCCTCAAATATCCAAGTAAATTTGGAGCAGGTCTCCAGGGATGGACAGCAACATGACAAAACTAACATGTTATATAAATATATTCAGTTAGTTGCTTGCTTTAGTCTTAAAAACTTTAAGTGGCTTAAAATAATATTAAAAGTAGAACCAATTAGATGCAGCTGAGAAAAAAAATAAGGCAGGTTAAGGAAACACAATGAAGCCAGAAATAATGTCTAGTTTCTCTCCACCTCCATTTCTGCAGCAGTAATAGTAATAGGTTTTTTTGAGGAGAATATGAGAAAATTTATGCAAAGTGCTTAGCATGGGGATAGAGCGTTGCAGTACAGTAAATGCTTAATAAACGGCATTAAAAAAGTACTTGCTCTGGGTGACTAAGCCTTTTAATTGCAATAAGATAAACTATCAGCTGCAAAGTATATGGTGGCTGTGAATTCAGACCTCATCAATGCTTCAAAAGAACTAACTTCCATCTGTAATCATCTTTACCACAACCCTCTGAGATGCGTGCTCTTATTCTCATTTTACATATGAGGCTACTGTGGGAGGTTAAGAAATTACCCAAGGACACAAGGATGATAAGTGGCAAAACTGGAACTTGTCCTACCCCAAGTTTGACCTTTTTTTGCTTATGTATCCCTAGGATTATAAGCTCTTCCAGTAGCCTTATTTGCTTAATTTTCACCCATATAGATATGCTTTCTAAATCATTCACATTTTGATTATTAAAGGAATTACTCTTGTTAATGTTTCCATTTTAAGTTAGGACATCTCGTAATTAGGATGTTTTTCATTTTTGGTACTAATTGAATTTCCGTAGCCCTGAACATTATGTTCTCACAATCCTGGGCACTTAGCCAAGGACTCTCTCTAATTGGCAGATAAGGAAACTGAGGCACGATTTAAATGGGCCAGACATTCTCAAGGTCCCAAGTGAATCAGTGGAAAGGCTGAAATTAGAACTGTAACTTCCTGATTCCCAGGCCTAGGTCCAGCCCTGCCCTCCACACAATTTCCCTAGGAACTTACATCTCTCTCCCCAGGTCCCTTCTCTGCCTACCCCATTCATATCTGTAGGTCTCCTGTAAGTCTCTCACTGTCTTCTAAGACATAGACTTGAAATGTATCTCTGTGTGAGGTTAGGAGAAGTGTCCTTTTCTCAACACTAATACAGACATTTCTGTACATTTATCTAGGGTGAAGAAAACTGGAGGGAATATTTTGAAAAATATCCTCATTGTACATTTTGATATGTATTCATAATGCACTGAACCAAAGTTCTGTTAGTAATCAGTCATTCCATCTAAAGGTAGTTCACAATTCCATCAGTCAAAGCATAGTGGCTTTAGCAGATTCATAGGTATTTAAAGCTGAAGGGATCCTTAAAGAAAAGGAGTCCCATTTGAGATAGAGAAATCGATGTGCAAAGCTGTCAGATGACTGGATCAAGAATACTTTCCCACATAATGGCAGGCACAGGATTGGAATTCAGACTTAGAAACTTTCCTAGGCTCTTCCACAGCTGTCTGCTGTCACCATACATCCTCAGTCATCTGGATGCTACATTCTGTAGTCAATGTAAAAGGCAGCTAGGCTTGTATGTGAATTTGAACATCATTGAATGAATGATGATGCCTGTTTCTGACAATCCCCAGTGTGCTCATCGTTCACATGCATCATCGGTTTGATTTATCCCTTATCAAAGCTGTCACTCGGGAGTCCCGTTCCCTCAGGGACATGCTCCTCTTATCCCTCTATAGGAGGGCAAGTCTTGCTCAGAGCAGAACTTTATCTGCTCACCTAGATTTGGAGCAGAGCAGCAGTTAGAGATTTGCTTTTAAACAAACACAGAAACCAAGACATGCAGGTGCCATTTAGTTTCTTAGAATGGGATGCCTCAGATGAGGTTGAGCAGCTTCTCCAAGAACTGATTTTCTGTTCTGTAATCTATGGAACAAGTTGCGCCTCTGGCCCGAATCATTATGCAGACTGCAAGATCAAAGGCATAAATATGCTTCAGTGATATTTCTGTGTCTTAATAGATGCTTTATAAGGAGTCAACAGTTTATATAACTAGATTTTTATAAATGACATTAAATACTTTTGTGCAACATTGACTTATGATGCTATACTTTTGGAAACATAAGTTAACAAAAATCTATCAGCAGATGTTCAAGAAAAGCAATCTGTCTCATTGTGTTTTAATAATAGCTGGCTAATACAGTAAGTCTCAGAAGATTTCATCTTGTTAAATGTATGCAATGGAAATATGTTATATGTACACAGGATTAAAAAACCATGGGGTCATTTTTTGTCTCAAAATTTGGACATTTTATTTATGAATAAGGAATTTTCAAGGAGGAAACTTTAAGTATATTTGAGATTTAACAAG
This sequence comes from Lipotes vexillifer, assembly GCF_000442215.2. Classification (NCBI taxonomy): domain Eukaryota; kingdom Metazoa; phylum Chordata; class Mammalia; order Artiodactyla; family Lipotidae; genus Lipotes; species Lipotes vexillifer. The sequence continues at coordinate 1,399,889 of NW_006777107.1, forward strand.
CAATGATGCTTGCCTTGTCTGTTTCTGTGGGAAAGTATCTTTTTAGACTTTTGTCAAAATTGTGAAAAAATCACAAAATTGTGATCGTATTGGATATATGGAGCACATAAATAATAACAAACAAGATGTTTACAGAAGATGTGTGTTGCCTGCTCTAAATCCACAGTCCCACTTCTCTGCCAAGTGAATCTTCGTTTATTCAGGTCTTGGAAATAATTCTTTTATCTCAGAGTTAAGTTATAGTTGGTTATAGACTTGCCAGGGTAATCTTAGTCTCCTTGGTGAGTGGTCAGTTTAGAGTAGACATGTGATCCAATTCTGGCCAATGAGATCTAAGTAGAAGTCTGCTGGGCAAGACTTCCAGGAAAGCTTTATCTTCCTTATGAAAAGAAACAGAGGTATATGGTGTGGCCCTTTGCCCCTTTCATCCTACTTAGAAAATGATGTATTGCCTTAGTGTAGAGAAGTCATCTTGTGACCATGAGGTGACATGTATAATTAAAAGACCAAGAGAATAGAAGATGCTGCTTTTGCTGTTACCAAACTACTGAAACAATGCCAGTAGCTGTCTGCCTCTAGACTTCTTATGCTCTTATTTTTAAGCCACAGCTCTTCAGATTTTCTATTACCTATAGCAGAGAGCATTCTTAAGTGGTATAGTAACTAACACTCTTTCCTATTGGTTGGCATAGTAGGTGTACAGCTCCTCATCTAGAAACCTGAATTCAATTAATAACCTCAAAATATCTTTTCAACACTACTAGACTCTACCCCCAGAATGTACTCCTTAACCTGTATCAGAAGAGTTTGTTTTACGTTAACATTTAGTTTTAGCAAAGTGTAAGTAGGATGATAAATTGACTATGAAAAAGCAAATTCATGTATTCTGTAATAGCATCTACGATGACTCCCAGTGATCCCCCCTCCCCCACTTCTTGGTATTCATGCTTTGTGTAACACCCTCCCCTTTAGTGTGGGCTGGATTTATTGATTTGCTTCTAAATAGTAAAATGTGGCAAAAGTGATGGGGTGGTCACTTCTAAGATTAGGTTACAAAAGACCATGGCATCATCTTGCTTCCTTTCTTGCTCTCTTGCTTGCTTGCTCTGCTGGAAGCCAGCTGCCATGTTGTGAGCGGCCCTATGGAGAGGTCTGTGTGGAAGTTAACTGAGGGAGAGCTCTAGCCAACAGCCACTGAAAAACTGAGTCCTCAATCCAGCAGCCTGGGAGGAACTGAATCCTACCATTGGCCATGTGAGTGAGCTTAGAAATGGGTCTTCTCCTAGTCGGGCTTTGAGATGACTCCAGCCCTGACACCTGGACTGCAGCCTTTGAGAGGCCCTGAACCAGAACTACTCAGCTAAGTCACACTTGGATTTCTGACACACTGTTAGATGGTAAATATTTGTTGTTCTAAGCTACTAAATTTGGGGGTCATTGGTTATGCAGCTAGAGATAACTAAAACAAACCATCTTTATTTTGATGATCATGTTTTATTTTCTATTACATTGCTCTTTTTTCTGTTAGATAATTTAATTTTTAAGCTTATAGAAAAATGTATATAATGAATGTACATAAATATCCTGGAATTTGGTCCCAGAGCAAAGTCTAGAAACATATGAGAAGGAAATGCAGCATTTTCAACTTTCTACAATTCATATCAAACTGAATATTAGAAAAGTTTCAGGCAATTGATAGTGCTATCAGTGCATATCCATAAAGTGCTTGGCTTTCTACTCAGATATGCACCAAAGACTAAGAGCCAGCTCCACCTAGAAGACGCATCACTGAATCTTGACTTCTGAATATAATGTCTTGAATGCACCAGCACAGGGGTAGTGTTGCAAAAGAATCAACTGGAGGGAGGATGCTTGTTAAAATGCAGATGCTCAGGACCATTTCAGACTCAGATCACACTCTCTGGGTTGGGGCCTGGGGAATCTTATGCAAAAGACTGAACTAGCGAATGACACATCCATTTGGATTTAGTGACAACTTCTTTTTGTTGCCGATACTCTTTACCCCCTGCCTGGAAGCCCTAGTCTGCTTCCTGCTTCTTTCTGGAAACTCCTCATGTGCTGGCTGGCATCTGGAAGTTGATGGATAATGAATGAATGGAAATTCTCTTGAAAAGCTATTCCTAATTTAAACCTATAAATATTTATTATTGGACAAGGATGAATGACTACTATTTATTATGAAAAACACAAAAACCGGCAATAGAAATCCTGATTTATTTTTCATGACTCTAAACCCAGTATAAACAAATGCATGTTTTAAAAATCAAATACGTACTTCTAAAATCCTAACACATGAACCAAACCCACACATACAGAAGGAGAGTTGAGACTAATTTCAAACTCCCCTCAGTGTTCTCTCACATATTTCCAACATGTTGAACAGCCTTTGAAGTCAGTGGAATAAATGTTGTCCATGAGTGTGTGGGTGTAGAGAGGGCTGAGAACCAGCACAATTAAATGTTACCAGAACACAGGAACTTTGCTCTAATGCCTGTGTGTTTTCTCAGGGGCAAGGGCAAAATACCCATTTGTTTACTGGGCTGAACTAGCTCCACTGCAGGAAAAAAGCTGCAGTGTTCTTGCAGCCCCGACTGAAAAGAGGAGGCCTGGACTGTACCCTTAATGCTTGTGATTGCTTGGACTTCCAGAGGATCCACACACAGTCCTAGGAAAAATGTAAACCTGGGGTGGGAACATTGAAGTGTTCTTGGGCTGCTTTGGGGTGGCAGGTGCTAGGCAACTTCACCTTGTGGGAGAGCACAGGATTGCCTGAAGGGAGAGGGCTGCATTACTAACCAGGGTTTCAAGCTGGAAGAGGACAGAAAGGTGGATATATAACTACCTCTGAGTGAGAGAAGAGGGCTGGGTGTAGAAAGAGGGGTGCAGAGGGGACCTGCAGTCCCTGGCCTGGGCCTCTAGCTGGGACCCTTGAGTGTCTCTCTTTGGATTGACCTCTCTGTTGTTGCTTCTCAGACATTACAGAGACCTCAGAATAATGATATTTTATACATATAGTGTCCTATTTCACTCATCTGCTTCTCTTCACAAACTTGTGAAGTTCTAGGTTATCTTCATAACAAGAATGGAAAATAGTATTTTATTTCCCCAATAAGGAAAGGTCACTTAACTAATAAATGGATGGACCAAACCAAAACCGAGGGTACGTCTGTGTCTGTTGTACCCATCTTGGTATCCTCCACAATTCCTAGTAGTACTATGCACACATTAATTAGCAAATATTCCTTCAATATGTATAATATTTTAAAGGAGCTATAAATGTCCATTGAAAGAATGTAGGCATACATTAACTATCATATTATCTACTATAAATTCTTTTCCGATTTCACAAGTGCACTTTTATTTATTGATATTTTTGGTATCCCATTTTATTAAAAGAGATGTTCTTTCCACCATAGCTGTATAATACCACGATCTGATCAAAATGAAGTGTAGGGTTGGTTATAATTTAAGTTACTTGAACGGCATGGAAAGCCTACAGAGGAAGGGGCAATTCAAATTCAGAAGTCTTCAGCTTTAAGGAAGAATGATTTAGAAAATATTGATTAAAGCATGTTGTTGCTTTGTTGGGTTTTGCCTCAATGATCTGAATAACTACAATTGTGTAGTTCTGGCCCCAAAGCAGGGGGCATGCACTGGAGTATGTTGAGGAGGGGAAGCAGGGGTAGAAGCAGAAGTAGCAGCCCAGCTCTTCGGGGGATCAGTAGAGCACACCAGTGGGGAAGAGATAGAGTGAGGAGAGTGAATTTGTTCTTTGGTGTCTCTAGTCTCCACTTTTCCTCATGTTTTCCTGTGTGTGTGTTTCCCCAGTGCAGGAGGCCTACATTGTAATTTGTACTTTAGAATGAATCTAGGTGACTGTGTTCTTTTTCCTGGCAGGGTTATAGGGGGATGCACAGAGCAAGGCAGAGCATTATCTCCAACTGTCCTTTATTGTGTCATTAATGGACTTAGGGCATGAGTGTGGCAGATATATTCTGAGGCAGGAGAGTTGTACAGAGGTTTAGGAAAAGCAATGACATACATTATAGAGTACTATATGCCTCAATTGGTTCATCACATCCTGTATGTGAGGACCTTCAAGGCAGGTGTTATTTCCCCCATTTTTACAGACCAGGAACCTGAGTCTCAGGGAGGTTGTAATCAGTGACTGAACCAAATGCAGGACTTAGGTCTCTTGGATCCTCCATCACACAACTCTCTTTAACCCCACACCAGTCCTTATTCTGCTTATGAAGCCCTGCTCAATCAGAATCACGTAGGAATTTCTGAATCCACATGCTCTGGTTGCTCTCCCTTGCCTGCAACTGTGCTTCCCATCCAAACTAACAGAAAATGCTGCCCTGACTCAGCATAACCATTTCTACCAGGACAGGGCATGTGAATCCAAGCCAGAGGTTGTGGCTGGCCTCCTTCTGCTGTCAAACCTCCATGCTCAGCATTACCCTCACTCTCCAGCAACCAAGCTCTTCTCTGGTCAGGAACCCCTGAGTCATTGGCCATTGGTTACGAGGGTCCCCATTGCCTTGTCACCTCCCTGTGGCTTTTTCTGGTTTACCATAACATTGTACCTTTCCCTATTCCATTCCTGTAGGGCCAGTGGTTCTCAAACATTTCTTTTTTAAAATGCAGATTTCTGGGCACTGAGATTCTGAATCGGTTGTGTCTGAGCGTAGGGTCCTGGTGTCTGTACCTCCTCCCTCATTTTGATGCAAGTGGTTATAAGTAAGACACTTTTAGAAAAAAACAAACTGTCTTAGGCTGTCTTAGCTCTCTGCTAGGTGAGAGGATCTGAAAAATCTAACACTCAGATCTGAGTGGGCATGATATTAAGTTAGTTACTGTGTTGCTTTCTACTGTTGAAAGGCAATATGGTACCCTGCTTGATAGCATGAGGGCTGCTTTGAATATCAGCTTTGCTAAGCTACTAAATCTCCCTGTGCCTTAGTTTCTTATCTGTAAATTGTGGGTATAATGGTACATACTTCATAAGATTATTCTTTGTATTAAATGACTTAACTTATGCAAAATATTTGGGACAGTGCCAGGGGCAATGGTCAATACTACATCAGGAGCTTCTGGCCCAGGCACCCAAACCAGAAGTGGGGAAGTGTCAGGGATTTCAGTAGCAGTGTTGGGAGGATGGAGGAGCTATCTTGGAACAGGAGAACCTCTTGGCATTCCT